>NW_007403903.1:0-743 GCF_000475195.1 Diaphorina citri | reverse complement strand
ATTGCTACGACACAGACCACAGGAGTCCAATAGAGAGGTGTACGTCACATCTTCCGTCTGATAGGTGCGCTCTAATATGTTCTTTTTTTTCAGTTTTTTATGTAGGTAATTTTATTTCAGATCTCATAACCATGATATGTGTTGGGCGCGTTATGATGATTTTCAAAATATCCGGTAGGTAGGTATGTAGGTATATGTAGGTAGGTAGGTATGTAGCTATATGTAGGTAAGTACCTATTAGGTACATATAATAGGTAATTTATCTACATAATGGAAATAGTAAAAAATATATCACACTCATTATTTTATTTTAATCTGTTTCTGTATTTGTTTTGTTGAATTCATTACACGCTTTTATATTAAAAACCCGAAAAATCGTGTTTCTGTATTTGTTTTGTTGAATTCATTACAGGCTTTCCTATTAAAAACCCGAAAAATCGTTCTAAAACCATCTCACTTCCTGCTTGAACATATTTTTTTTTACAATATAGCTGGATTTACATATCTATCTCGGTACTTTAGATGTACCGAACTACCTACCTAATAGCTACATTAATACAAATTATGTATGTAGGTATAGATTTCTATTATCTATTATCTGATGAGATCTTTATCAGGATATCAGGTTTATCTACAGTACCTTAGGCACTTACCTATTATGTTAATGCTATTTACTAGTTGTTTATCCTAAAAAGTAGATAAGGTGGAACTTCCGCTCCGTGAGGGAGTGAGTATCACACTAG
>NW_007403902.1:0-743 GCF_000475195.1 Diaphorina citri | reverse complement strand
TGGAGAAGGCAAAGACACATTCCGTGCTTACTGTAATCACAAACAAACTGACCCGCTGAAGAACATTGGGCATAGTGACCTGACGGCAGATGTTGATTTCAAATACATCCGGGATAGTGTTAAAGACAAGGCAATAACATTTGGCCCGATTACTCAGAGAGAATTCCTCAAACAAATGCATATTGACATCAGACTCAATGCTCTTATGGGCGTATGCTCTAATGACCATGAAATCAAAGTGTTAAAGACAAGGCGATAACATTTGGCCCGATTACTCAGAGAGAATTCCTCAAACAAATGCATATTGACATCAGACTCAATGCTCTTGTGGGCGTATGCTCTAATGATCACGAAGTCAAAATACTTCAGAGTGCAGTTGATATGTTAGTTGATGAAAATCAAATGGGAGTCAGGTTCAAATTCTTGAGCATGTTTCCTTCGATTCTGGAAGATTTTTATAAGCGTGTCCCAATTCATGCATTCTCAGAGGAGAAAGTAGAGGAGGAGAAATAGAATACTTGTTTTAGGTAATTTCAAATGCTATTCTTTCGTGTGTGCTTTTTAGAATTATAGCTATAGTTTTATAATGTGTAATGGAATTTACAGATATCCCAGGAACAAGTAATATCATTTGTAAATTTATTATTTAGTTTGAATTAGAAAAAAACACAACCCCAACCTATTATATATAATTATATATACCCCAAAATGAATAGGTCATACCCAAAGGGAATTCAGCAAAA
>NW_007403901.1:0-743 GCF_000475195.1 Diaphorina citri | reverse complement strand
CAACCGTGTCAAATGTGAAAGAACAATATTGGGGAATCTTGAGCTTTACCCAACGTTACTCAGATAAAGTTGCTACTCATGAATTTCAAATTATTTCATTTCAAGCAATCAATGACTCTTCTGTGACTGTTGAAAATTGGGTACGTACTCTAAGAAAAAAACTAGGGTGCCGGAAGCCCAATCGGGTGACTGGGTTCCGGCACTCTAATATGGAACTCTATATCGGGAAGCTCAACACTATAATATAGCATTCCAACAGCCTAAATCAGGAGAAGTAACCCAATAATAGAGTTCTCCCGCCCTAAACTTGTGGCACCCTGACACCATTTTTTTCTCAGTGTAAGAACTGTAGGTAGGTATTATTTGATCAGTAGAGCTCCAAAGGGTTAGGTCCGTTAGGTCATGAAAAATGTCTCGGGTATTGACCTCCTGATGGATACCCTCCATTGAAATCACACAGAGATTACTTACTGATGGAAAGGTGACAATGTGACATAGGTACATATTTTTCTGGTCAGCAAATATGGCTTTTGTGGCAGAGATTGTTCCAAGAAAAATAAAAAAGTTAATTACTCGGAACAAATTTGTCCCCTAACTCTCCCACTCCTCAGTTGTCCTCAAATCCCTCAACACCCTCCTCTTCTACTCAGTTGCTTCATTAGTTCAGTTCAGTGTTCCCCAATTTCGTTCTTAAATATTTCGCTCAACATTATGGGGTTTTTCACAAGATTTTTCTTATTGGT
>NW_007403900.1:0-743 GCF_000475195.1 Diaphorina citri | reverse complement strand
TTCTATCTCTTACGTACTTACCTACCTACAGATTGTACAGGCAGATGTTGTTAACTGTAGGCGATAATTTGGTGATATCTTTTATTCTTCAGGTATACGAACACTGGCGTGAACTTCCTAACTTTGAACCCGGAAGAAACCTGGATTTGTAGTTTGCAGTTTACCGATCGATTCTGAATTGCCTCTCAAACTAGTAGATATCGTTCCAAGAATTCTGAAACGTGTGTATGCAAACATACCTTTTGTGGTACGAACACTGGCGTGAACTTCCTAACTTTGAACCCGGAAGAAACCTGGATTTGTAGTTTGCAGTTTACCGATCGATTCTGAATTGCCTATCAAACTAGTAGATATCGTATCGAAGAATTCTGGAAGGTGTGTATGTATGCATATGCAAACATACCTTTTGTGGTATATAAAAAAAAAGATGGTACCCACAAATTACCTTAAGCCCATAAAAAAAAAGATGGTACCCACATATTACCTTAAACCCATTGGATTTTTGCGGTAAAGAAAGTAACTTACATATATTAAATAATACCTAGGTACCTTTAAAATCATCAACCGTCACGGATACGGAAAATAAAGACGTAAAGATCCTAAAATAAAGACGTAAAGATCCCACTTATTGATCATAATATGATCATTATGGTTAAGCACATTTACATGGAAATTTTACGGGCTAGCGGCCAATTTTTACAATTTTGGCTTTTGACTGGTTTGAAATATCCTTCTATTCTATA
>NW_007403899.1:0-743 GCF_000475195.1 Diaphorina citri | reverse complement strand
ATGAAGCCAATGCCCAAAGGCTATGCGAGGACAAGCCATAGAAGTCTAAAATGTATATCAATATGACAGAATAATGTACCTACTCCCTATTCGTAAATTTTATACCAGGTAAGTATGTAGGTATTTAGTATTAATAACAACTGATATTTCATTGATAAAAAAGAGGTTTTTAGCAGTCTGCCTATTGCGTTTCCATTACATTTTGATGGGGGTCCCAATTCGTAACATGTATATGTAATATGTCCAAATATAATGTAGATAATACTCATACATTCTAATCATGTAAACATTTTATGTCAATAATGTTTGCTAGGTACTTGAGTAGAATTTGTTCACAACCCACGCATTTTATGTAAAAAAATGCCTGGATCGTGGGTGTGTAGGGTATAGACGTGAAAACGGGTGGTGTGTTTACTTACAAGGCGAAGAGAAGGAGGCTTTCACTCTCCTAAATACGAAATGGATTGACACTGACTTGACAACAGAATTTGCAGAATGAATTAATCAATATACCTATTCGTACGTCATATAATCACTGCACATCACGACTTCACTTACTTATACTTCATTTACATCATTCATTAGGTTTCTAATTTCCCGGGGTCCTTTCAGCATGTGTTTTGAAACTCCATTTTCAATTCCTTCAATGAAACCAAAACAACGGCTGAACCTGTGAGCCTTTCCACAGGTAGATATCCTAATATATCCTATCCATCTATCCACAGGTAGATCAGACTAAGAGA
>NW_007403898.1:0-743 GCF_000475195.1 Diaphorina citri | reverse complement strand
TCTTATTTTATTTTCCCTTTCCAACACCTTCCTCTCAATTTTCTTTGTCTCTTTTCTTGATTAAAAGACACAATTCGGAAAAAAAAATGCTCCTGGGCTTTTCTTTTCCGACTCTTCTATCCTTTTGTTTCTTGATTTGTTATCCTTTTTGTTCATTCCTGATTACTTTTCTTTATTCGTTATCCCTTTTCTTCATTTCTTATCCTTTCATTTTATTCCTTATTCTTTTTCTTCAGTCCTTATCCTTCTTCATTTGTTATCCTTGAGTCTGTCCTACTCCATTTCGTTTCTACTTCAATATCTATATTTATAAAAGCCTAGAAAGTAGAAAGCCCATTTCACAGACAATTAGTCCCGGGAGACTAGCTGTCGTAATATTGTCACAAGTTGTGGACCGTAGAGTCAAGAGAACACGAAATGAGACGGAATTTGAGAGCTGTACCTATCTACCTATCAACTTTACCACCTACCCTCCATACCTACCTACTTTATCAGCTAGGTACCTACCTATTTATCTCCCTTGCTCTACCTACCTTCCAACTCAAGCTCTCCCCTTCCTTCTCTACAATCTCTACCTACTGTATCCCCATCCAGCTACCACCTTATGTAATGTAATGTAGTTTCTTTGTGTTATTATGTCACAACTTTGGTACTCATGCACTGCAGTAGGATTTTCCCAATATCTCAATAATCCTAACATCCAATGTTTACCTACCATGCTGGCACCGGTCGCTATGCGCATT
>NW_007403897.1:0-743 GCF_000475195.1 Diaphorina citri | reverse complement strand
GGGGGGGCAAGAAGTGACCGGGGAACTTTTTGTAGCCCTTGACCTGTAATGTTCGCCATTTTAGGCTTGACATAGATTTGTGATACACCCCGTATACATAGGTACATATTATGCACGAATACTATTGACTTTGTAGTTTGTTCCTACGTAGGGATTGTCTTGAAAAGGAGAACCCAAGAAATCGATTTCTAAGAACTTGATGACAGCTTGAACATTGGATTTTAGACTCAAATAGGATTAAAGTATAAACTTGGTTTTTAAGGTGTGTCTACACTTCAGTCGACCGAATGGGTTATATCAGTTTCAGTCGATACCGACTGACTTCGGTAACGTATCAAAATTATTGGTGAAGTGCTCATATTCCTGTAACGTCCCAATGCCTAGGTAAGGCGCACCCTTGGTGAAGCTCTCCAATTGCTAGCTACAAATTTCTTCCCTACCTACCGAGGAACGCTATGAATGAACGAATATGTACCAAAAACAGGGAAAAATGTACATCATTTGTCCGACTTCAAAGAATTTCTCCTCACGAAACTAATCAACGCGGAAAACGCGGCGTACAAGGCGCACAAGTTCGCAAAACTAGAGGTAAAAGAAAGCACTTATCTGTTTGGCTAAGTAGTTTGAACTTTGAAATTAACTAATCGACCAATCAGATTGCTTAGTCTAAAAGTTAAACTTGAATTAAGTTAAAACTCTGTTTGTGGTCCTGGCCATTTCTTACATAGATTTATTGCGAAAAA
>NW_007403896.1:0-743 GCF_000475195.1 Diaphorina citri | reverse complement strand
TCGTACCAGTGTGTTTCCTCAGGTAGCTCGTACTTTTCGAAAGCTTTGTAGAGAAAGCGAAGTGTAATACATTATGTAGGTAGAAGATAATAGCTACTAGCTACATATTACAGTCGATTGTTTCAAATCTCTAATATTTCAACTTCAAAATCCATTGTTTTTTCAAAGGATATCCTATCTTATCAGAGGAAAAGATCATAGAAAGCGATCATTTCAACCTCGATCATTTCAACTACCCCCGGTCCCAATTAGTTTAAATAATCGAGGTTCTACTGTATTAGTATTCTATTATGCATGTAGGTACAGGTATCTCTGTGCTTATAGGTATCTCTGTTGTATGGATAAGTGGGGTTTATTGAACTGTAGATTGCCAGCCTAGTTAGCTAGGAAGGTAGCACGCCTTGTATGCGCTGGGTCGCGGGTTCGATACTTACTCTTATCGGCTTCAGATTCGGTGACTTTGAAAGCGCTAGGTCGCGGGTTCGATACTTACTCTTATCGGCTTCAGATTCGGTGACTTTGATTTCCAATTTGTCTCGCACGGAAGGCAGAGTGAAAGAAACGTTAGCTAGTTGCTTGAGATCTGCCATGGTGTATGCTTTGTCTGAAATCACTAGGTGGCGTTCGAGTATCTGCTTTACCTGAGAATCAGAAGAGAGGGTCAGTAAATAGAATAGAATAGAATATACCTTGTTTATCCTGCCCGAATAGGACTGAAAAGTCCCTTTACCCCAGCAGTCTAA
>NW_007403895.1:0-744 GCF_000475195.1 Diaphorina citri | reverse complement strand
GAAGAAGAAGAAGAAGCATCAGCAGCCGGATCAACAGCACCAGTAGAGACACGAGAGGATCCTGCCTTGGGTACGGAACTAGCTTTCTTGGTACCAGTAGTGACACCTTTCTGAGATGCCTTGCCCTTCGGTTTGGTGTTGCTAGTGGAGGCAGACGTCCCCTTATCAGAACCAGCAGCCGCAGAAGTCGAGAAGGATTTGAATTCATTTGTACTAGAATCAAAAGACTCGAGCACATATGATTGAAGAAGTCTTCCAGAAAACTCCTTAACAAAAGCACCTTCCGGCCACGCTCCATCACAGGAAACCAACTGTTTCTGTTCTTCAGGTACAACCACATGGAAAGAGGAGTATGAATGGTGTTTGGTCTTCAATTTGCAGCACTTCACAGAAGTCAGGTCAGCAACATCCTTGAGAAGATCATTTGCCAATTCTTCAGCAGTTATAGACGGGCTCAATCATGTGGCGAAGAACTGACTATACCTGATGGTAGAGACAGATGAAATAGTTGTTTTCCTTGAACCAACAAATGAAGGACCCTGAACATTACTTGAAGACTTCCTCTGTTCCACGCCACTGCCCCCTGAACTCCTCTCACCTCCACCACTGCTCCCAGAAGTCCCCGCCTTGAGAACATTGGCATATGAGCCTCCACCTCATATTAATACATATGCTCAGAAGACAGAAGGTCATTACACTTAACATGCTGTTTTCTGAGCTAATCGAATCTGAAATCTGTTCGAA
>NW_007403894.1:0-744 GCF_000475195.1 Diaphorina citri | reverse complement strand
CCGAATAGAAAACTTCAACATGAGAGAGATTTTAAAAACAGACATTTACGTAGGTGCATGAGTGTGTGTGTGTGTGTGTGAGAGAGAGAGAGAGAGAATGGAATATATTATTATAATGATGACTCGTGATGGTAGGTATTATCACAGGTCTCTGTCAGCAAAACGAAGAGAGAATGAGTGTGTGTGTGTGTGAGAGAGAGAGAGAGAGAGAGAGAGAGAAAGATGGAGAGGAAGGGGAAGTAAGACTGGGTTTGGAAGCACAAGCACACCTATATTTTCTACCTACACACACCCAATATAAAGTGAAGTAGGTACTAGAGTAGAGACAGGGAAATGGAATGGGCTATGCTGTTGTAAAGGATTAATGTTTGATTTACATAATTCCTCAGACTTTACATATTTATAATACGTGCAGTTCGGTACTCTGGGATGAAATTTTGGGATTGGGAGTCCACTTGGTCAATACTATGTATTCCTTCAGGCATCCTGGGTTTAGACACTAGTCTGAACACAGGATGAGACATGGAAGGAGCCCATGAATAGGTACAGCCTAACAGTACCATGGGTGTCTCCATACAGTGAAGAATTCACTGATTCCCTTCAACAACAATAACTCAAATGCCTCGGACACGGAAAGAAGAAAACACAGGATGGGACCGGTTTAAAGTACTAGAGATCAGGGTCGTAATTAAGGGGGGCAATTTTTCTCCTTTACTCTAAGCCAGGCTCCGAAAATTTGAAGCA
>NW_007403893.1:0-744 GCF_000475195.1 Diaphorina citri | reverse complement strand
GAGAGAAAAACTGGAGAGAATGAGAAACCAAATACAAGAAAAGCAAGAGAAGAAAGAGTGGCAGAAGGAGAGAGAGAGAGATGGAGAGTAGTCGAGGTAAAGAGGGAAATAGTTGGAGAAAGAAAAATTACGAAAAGGAGGGAGAAAGAGAAGGGAAAGAAAGAGAGAGAAGGGAGAGAGAGAGAAAGAGAGAGAGACAGAAAGAGAAAGTAAAAATTTAATAGAACAGTTGCGCTTACTTGGGTGATGTTTCAAAGTCAAAGAGCTGAAAAAATGAGGAACTAGGGAATTATTCTTTTTCTTCTACGACTTCTAGAGCCCGAAATAAATCCACTTAAAAACCGGTAAATCTTGAAATCTGACGTCACGGCATATGCTCCTGTAGGCGATGACGTCACATCAACTGTCCCGAGCACGGGCAACACATTAATGTGTTTGTGTGCATACGTTTCTGCGCATCATTTCTTGAAATCTGACGTCACTACTCTTCGAACTTTTTCATTAGACCGGCAAATGAAAATTGAATTTTCAACCTTTTAAAGTTACTTTTTCGAAGTTTTGACTTCAGATTTGGATTTTTCACAACTTTTTACATAGGAATCGACCTTTAATAATTTTTACCTAACTGCAACTGCTCCATTAGCAGACTTCACCCTTTCGACAAGAGTAAAAAACTAATAATAAGCTTGAACATTGCTTCTGGACATTTTTATGGCAGAATGGCATTTTACGTTTATTTTACCT
>NW_007403892.1:0-744 GCF_000475195.1 Diaphorina citri | reverse complement strand
ATTTCTTTCTTTTTTTAACCATCCCATGAAATTTTGGAATTCTTCTAGTTAAAAGTTTTATTTTTATCAAAAGGAAATATGGTGTTAACTTTATTATCTATCAGAATTTCTCCATTGTTTTACACTCCATTTCTACAAAATGTAGGTGGCAGGACGTGTTGACGGCATATTAAATATTCGACTCTGGTTTTCTTTCCAATTTATTGAAGTTTGCAGTACACAATTAGGAAATTTACTTGAATTTTTGATTTTAGTAGAATTTCGTTGCAACAACTTCAATCGACCGAAAAATCAATACTAATAGATTTATCGATTAGAAATTTCTAGCATAAGCATTTGAGATGTCAATCTAGCAATAGGCTACAATAAGTTTACTCAATGTTGTATCATGTCCCCAAACACAGGTACTTATTGATCCACCCTCGTACCTAGGTACTTATATTGTTTTCTTACTTCTCTTCTATTAAACCCTTTAAGGGGGGGAAACTATTCCTCTGCTAAATGTTCAGCAGGATCAAATTTCAGTCAAGTAATTTCTTTCTTTTTTTAACCATCCCATGAAATTTTGGAATTCTTCTAGTTAAAAGTTTTATTTTTATCAAAAGGAAATCTGGTGTTAACTTTATTATCTATCAGAATTTCCCCATTGTTTTACACTCCATTTCTACAAAATGTAGGTGGCAGGACGTGTTGACGGCATATTAAATATTCGACTCTGGTTTTCTTTCCAATTTATTGAAGTTT
>NW_007403891.1:0-744 GCF_000475195.1 Diaphorina citri | reverse complement strand
GCTACGACACAGAGCACACCAGTCTAACGTAGCCGTTGTTTCATCATTGCTACGAAATAAAAACGGCGATGAAACACTGATGGTGGGTTTCACCAACCTTCTTTCCAGCCTCAAACAGCCCGTTAGCTTAACAGCCTTGTTAAGCCAATACAAATTAAATGGAACTTAACTGGCTGTTAGCTTAACAGGAGTTCTAATGACTGAATAAATATTGGTGAAATCCAACATAAATCTTTTTTCTTTTTTTTTTACACACAAGTTCAACAGAATACCATGCACATCAACACCTTTACCTATATTTACACCTATCCGTATTCTGTCAGCAAAAAACCGATCACCCTAGGGCTGATGAAAAACGCGGACCCCGTCTGAACACAGGAAAAGGGGAAGAAAAAACGAAGAAGAAGAAAAAGACCGCTAAAGCCGCTACAACAACAACAACGAAGAAAAAAAAGAAGAGTGAGAGTTAGTATTCTATCAATTCTATCTGTAAGACAACCTGTACCCGCCTGGTAACACGGTAATGTCTTAATAACAAATTTAATGTATACAGAATGAAACAAATAACAAAGACGTGAGAGAGTTCGACATGAATCCAGTCCAAGACCGTGTGGCGTTTATAAAGCAATTAACAACACAACCAAAACTAAAACAAGTACTACAACAACAACAACAACAAAAACTACAACATACCTACCTACTAGTATACTTACTACAAGTAGATACTAGGCACATAATAAATTT
>NW_007403890.1:0-744 GCF_000475195.1 Diaphorina citri | reverse complement strand
GTGCTACCGGTCATTTCATAAGTGAACTTGACATGAAGTTTTATATTGATCATCTTTTCCAGACCTACAAATAAGTGTAACTATTACACTTAATAGAGGTTTCATTCTTAATGTCAGTTTTCTTCCCTACCCTGTTACGTATTTTGATTGATTCCCTTCATTTGGGCTCAGGATGTAGTGTAGAGCTATTCTGCCTCTACAGTTCTACACATTCAATTAAATGCATGCTAGGTGCTAGGTATAACCACAAAATTGTTGTTTGATCCTTTAGCCTTGAACTTTATACATTATAGTTTTGGATCTCTCCAACTGATTTTTAATGTGCATAGTTCTCTCTAACTTCCTATTAAAATTGATGAATAAACATTTTTCCTTTTTGACTTCTATCACGAGCTGTTCAATAAACATAAGTGTTTCACCTTGCAGAATTCCGAATATAAATTTACTCTCGTTTAAAGTTCAGTTTCAGGACATTCAACCATATTATGAATACTACTCTTTAGGTTATTTTGTTCTCTGAAAATTTGAATATTATCACGAGTCGAACCCGGAGCCCAAAGTGTGTTGTGAAATTTCATGTTTTTTCTCCCAATAAATATAAATCAGTCGGCTTAATCTACCAAGTTTAGTTTCGGATGATTTTAAGATTGTCTCCAGTCGTTCTTAATGCATCCTTTCTTCTTTATCCATAACATAATGCTTCGCTCAGTTTGATGTCTTGGTAAATTTAAGTTTATGCCTCTG
>NW_007403889.1:0-744 GCF_000475195.1 Diaphorina citri | reverse complement strand
ACAAGTCAGCATTCAGTCAACAATGAAGCAAAAGCCCATTGTCTGATGAGTCATCAACGAAGCAAAGGTACTGATGGAATTTAGATTGGAAACAAAAGTTCAATCTATGGCAAAAGACTACTTCAAGTCAGCAGTCGCCAATTGATGAAGCAGAAAATAATGCTGTCCGATGAGCCAATCAGCAAAAAAAAATTGGGATTGATAGCAAAGGTTCTGAAGTCACTAACAGTAAAGTATTGAAATGGAGAGCAAAATTTAAAGTCACTACTGCTACTTGATGAACCAGCATTATTAGCAATGTACTTGGATTGGAAGTGTCTATCTACCGGATGGGTTGGAAATAGAAAGTAAGGTGGATTTCACTAGTGTGTTTCTAGTTTCCTTGATCAGGTTTACCTGTCAGGTCTACCTGATAGTAAGGCGGATTTCACATCTAGACTGCAACTTGTAGTATACGGCAGTTTTCATGTTGAGGGCTACTTAGTCTTATGGGCCTGTTCACACTTGAACTTCAAGTTTGAACTTCAAGTTTAAGTGTGAATAGACCCATAAGACTATCTAGCCATCAACATGAAAACTGCCGTATACTACAAGTTGCAGTCTAGATGTGAAATCCGCCTAAGGCTGAGCTGAAGGAACACCTGATAAAAGCAATGCAGTTTTCACTCTAATAGTGGGTGGCCTAACGTCACAATTTTGGCCAAAAGCTGCATTTATTCAGGAAAGCACCAAATTTGGTATGGA
>NW_007403888.1:0-744 GCF_000475195.1 Diaphorina citri | reverse complement strand
AAAAAAAAAATCGGATTGGAACTTTGGTTGAAATATAGGACAAAAAGTAAATCGGCCTTCTTAACGACTAATAGAGATTTACCTACCGCATAAATTTGGGGTTACGATAGCGTACACGCATAAATTTGGGGTTACGATTATTACATCGCGTACCGTTTTGAAAATCGGTAATTTTTTGTTCCTCTGTCTACTTTTTAGGACTGAATGGGTTGATACAAAATACATTGCATGAAAAATGTCCCTTTTTTGTGGCCCATGATATAATATCAGTGGTTACCATTTCACATTTTTTTTTTTTCAACCTGTCAAATAAATTGTGTTTTTACGTTTTCTTTGTGCAATATCTCTACTTCGATTTCAAACGTTGGAATCAAAGAAGTTAGAAACAATATGTCAGTCCTATTTATTACAATTAATTCTTATGTATACCCTAGCACTAAGTCGCGGGTTTGATACCTGCCCAGATCGGATTTTAGATTTTATCCTAAACAGATAAAGTCCGTTCCCGGAACTGTTGATTTTCGGAATGTAGTTATCCCTGAAACATGTGATTTGTAGGGTAGTACATGAGATCTTTTAGGCTGCTCTCCACATTATTGTTATCTCAGTGTTTAACTTTCATAAATGTGTGTGTTGTGTATTAATCTATTTTAGGTGTAAGTAGAACATTTTTATGTTTTTCATCCTGTGTGAATATGAATTTTATTGATAAAATAGAAAAATACAATATTTTACTACATACAG
>NW_007403887.1:0-744 GCF_000475195.1 Diaphorina citri | reverse complement strand
TGCCAATTTCATGTCATTTCTTGAGATAACTGGCTAGATTTCATGAAATTTGGCAAGATTTTCATTTCAAGTTAAACTCAAGTTTATCTTTAGATTTCATACATACGACGGTTAAAGTATTCTGCTTGTTTCGCTAAAACGCCTAAATGGTTGGGCGAATATTGATTAATTTTTTAGGGGCAGTTCATCGACGAAGTGAATCTATGTTGTCGAGGCAGTGTGGACGGTTCAGTTCACATGAATCGATGGCCGGTCGACAATGTGTGGACACATCTTTGAAATCTTTCTACCCAAGAGAAAGTAATGATCACTTTTTGGGTCCGACTGACACATTGAAGGTCCCGTTTCTACAGTTCCCCAGCTCACCAAACTACTAGAACAGTCATAAAAGGGCTCCTTGACCCAAAGTATCCTGAACTTACTCATAGTTCGAATTGCCCGAAATAGAAACACAAAGGGTCACGTTGAGTTGAATGGTTTGCGTGTAACATAAAATGTAACTGCTTAAATGCTAGCTCTTTATCCCATCCTCGAAAACCCGTCATAAAATCCAAACAATACCATATTGGGGTAAGTGTACCATTTATTCGCCCACCTAAAAAACGTACCATTGATTGGCCACCTGCCCACATTTATTTTTCTAATTTTTGTTTTTATGACTACAATAATTTTTGAATAGCACTGGTTTGATAGCAGTCTTTAAGCCCTTTCTTTTGATGAAATTGGATCTTGGAAAAGTTCGTC
>NW_007403886.1:0-744 GCF_000475195.1 Diaphorina citri | reverse complement strand
GACACTGATTAGGACTCACTCAGAAAAATGGTCCCAACAGAACTGCCAAAGGTCCCATCGGGTTCAAAATCAAATGAGAAAATTGAAAATTCCCTTGTGTTGAAGATGTGTACCAAATTTCATTAAAATCATTCAAAGCGTTCGAGAGTTACGATGAAACAAACAGATTTAGATACAATCTAAATACAAAATATTCAAGTTTCGATTCAAAACTATAGACTTCACTTTGTTCGAGCAACAATGTCAGTGCTGGTGCAATAGGAGAGCTGTTATTCAATGTTGTTGGCAGTAGGTCAAAGTAAACCCATACGGCCCTGTATTTGTACAAAGTAAACCCATTCATCTTACTTGCCATGTAGTGTCTCCCGAATTCGACTCTCGGCGCTGACAGAAAAATTTACACACGTCATACTGTGACCAATTCACACACTGACATCATTCGCATATCAAGGGGTAGCACACACACTAATTCTATACATAAGTCACGTAGAGTAATATTCAACAGTAAGTTTTCTTACTTCTTCTTTTAACGACAAGCGTTAATTTTGACTCAAAGATTAAAATAATTTACGCATAAGTAGGTACTTGTAACTAGATATTTATGTACCTACCTACCTACCTACCTACCTTATACCTAGACAATAGGTAATCAGAATCACTAGTCATTATAAATTCATAGTTGACGAGGTGTTCGAATTCTTGTTAGAACCGGCAATTAATATTTTAATGACAATAATATTAAAC
>NW_007403885.1:0-744 GCF_000475195.1 Diaphorina citri | reverse complement strand
CAATATCAACAACACCAACAACATCAGCATCAACACCCACAACATCTAACTTTAATATACAAAACACAGCAAACAACTCTCATCACATCACCAATAATGACACAAACATAACTCAGAATAACAACAATAACTACACTACCTTTTCATTAGCTACTACACATGAAATATACAAGTATATAATGGAATTGAAAAATAGATGTGCTCCTGGTTATGACTCACTACAAAGTAAATTACTGAAACATATAGCACCTTTTATCGTTAGACCACTTACACATGTTATTAACCTGAGTTTAACGGAAGGACAATTTCCTTCCATTTATAAACATAGTACTATTGTACCTATATTTAAGAAAGGAAAAAAACACGAACTTACCAACTATAGGCCCATTTCACTACTTCCGAATTTCAGTAAAATATTAGAAAAAACAGTTAAAACACGACTTGACTATTACTTACAAACAACAAACAAACTTACGGACAGACAATACGGGTTTAGGAAGACAATAGGTACCGAGGACGCATTACTTGACTTGACTACATACTTACACAACAACATTGACAATGGAAAGAAAATTTTAGCAGCATTCCTAGACATTTCTAAGGCGTATGATTCCATAAAACACTCGATCTTACTAACACAATTAAGACATTTAGGACTGCGAGACAAAGTACTGGACTGGTTTGACTCGTACTTGACGGACAGGACACAAAGACTCAGACTTCGTTCTCAGTTATCTGATGAGG
>NW_007403884.1:0-744 GCF_000475195.1 Diaphorina citri | reverse complement strand
TTTTTGTATTTAACCTAACCCTATAATAACACTAATCACTGCTCTAATTGTGAAAACTCCTTCTTGCATTTAACCTAATCCTATAATAACACTGGTCACCGCTTGTTTGTGCCAGTTCCTTTGGTAGCAATATTCCACGGACGTGACTTCTGCACAAGTACCGAAAGGTCCTATGAAAGATCAACTCTTGACATCCTAGAAAATAACCCATTTGGGATGCTCTAAAAACACCTGATATAGGAAATACACTTCTAAAAGGATGCTAGCAACCAGAGGAAATTGTATTTATGGGGGTCCTAGTCCTATCTTTCCTTTCTAAAAAAAAAAAAGACATTTCTGTTAGGATAAAGTTTGCCCTAGGCAGGAATTACCCCTCAAGCTTGTGCTTATGCTTATAAGACAGGTGCACTACCCTCAAACTAATACTACCTAGTTGTTATTTAAGCTTCAGATACTCAGCATTTATTTATTTTTATTATTTCAATTTCACAGATAAAAACAAGAGAAAAATACTAGAAGCAGCAGAGCACAATGACTTGAAAACATTGGAAGCCCTACTGGATCTCGACAGTACCTTGGTAGATGCAGTGGATAAAGATGGCTATTCCCCATTACACAGAGCATGCTACAATGGTCATGCAAATATAGTAGAGCTTCTTATTCAACGGGGAGCAGACACTCAGAAGACTACCATTGACGGGTGGACTCCATTGCATTCTGCGTGCAAGTGGAATAATACAGAGT
>NW_007403883.1:0-744 GCF_000475195.1 Diaphorina citri | reverse complement strand
TGACTGCTATCATATGCCAGAGTATGCAGGCCATCGTAATGTGAGCTATGTCACCAGCAGAGTAGTAATTTCAAAGAACAGGTAACGCTGTTACCTCAAAGCTCTTCGTCTATTCGATATGTGGCATAAGGGTGTCAATCAGCTGCTTTTAGGAACTAAACCATCTTAAAGTTAAAACGAAATAAATAATAAACTCATTAATTTTGACAATATTGTCTATTTTGTTTCCAGAAGAAATAAAGTGTCATACCGGACTCCTTAGGCTCAATTCTCCCGAGTAGACAGCATTATCAGGAGAGGGAGATCAGAAGAAGATCGGGAGAAGCTTTAGTCCATTTCTTTCCCAACGGGGCGCTCTATGCTCCCCATTTCTCCCTAACGTGAACAAGGATTTCCTGTCGCGCCCGTTTTGCACGTCACATATCCTCAATTCCAACTCGAGGTATGTGATATACATACGCCATTTTGGCATAGAGAACATCTATCACATTAAATTGGAGGTGCTCTGACATATCACTAGGGTACCTTGCTATAATAATAGAGTATAGAGTGCATTAGAGGTACGTACTTCATTGCAAGTGATGAGAGGGTGAAAATACTGCACACTTGAACGACAGGGTGCCCCATCTGTCTCATTTATCTGGAAATGAAGTGCTACTCCGTGGTGCGAGTGATATGCCCTATTTGTGGCACAGGTATTCTCATTTGTGGTTGTGCCACACCTCATTTGTGACAATGACAACT
>NW_007403882.1:0-744 GCF_000475195.1 Diaphorina citri | reverse complement strand
CCAAAATGTCCGACCAGACTGGCGGAATTATTATCGCTGCTTTGGTAAGTTTGTAAAAACTTTTTCCCCGCTGTAATTTTTTCGTTTCCAGATTTATGGTGTTACCTGGCGCAAAGCGGCCTTCTATTGCGATGGTTAAACAGGGTGGTTCACTTAACAGTTCAAAACGTAAAATAATGCTCATTACTTTACATAACCATACATAACACCATCCATCAGGGTGTACTTAATGTTGAAGGCTAAAAACAGAGTGGACCAGAGAGCTTTTGGCTCTCAGCTCTATGTGATTTGAACTCGTCACTTCCCTCTAACGTCACCTAAGTCAAGGTGCTCTATGCGCTATGATTCGTAGATTCGTATAAGCTTAACCCATATTTATACGAATGTACAAATCATATTGCGCTCAGAACATCGAACACCTAGAGGTAGGTGACGATCTGACGATAGAGGCTCTCCGCTCCACTCTGTTCTGAGCCCAAGACATACCACCGTTAAAGAGAGAAATTAAGTCAAGGTGCTCTATGCGCTATGATTCGTAGATTCGTATAAGCTTAACCCATATTTATACGAATGTACGAATCATATTGCGCTTAAAACATCGAACACCTAGAGGTAGGTGACGATAGAGGCTCTCCGCTCCACTCTGTTCTGAGCCCAAGACAAACCACCGTTA
This sequence comes from Diaphorina citri, assembly GCF_000475195.1. Lineage (NCBI taxonomy): Eukaryota > Metazoa > Arthropoda > Insecta > Hemiptera > Psyllidae > Diaphorina > Diaphorina citri. The sequence continues at coordinate 71 of NW_007403882.1, read as the reverse complement.
AAGAGAGAAAGATTTCAGCAAAATGACCTAGTAGTCAATTCCTGACAATCGCTAGCATGTCCCTGATGTTC
>NW_007403881.1:0-744 GCF_000475195.1 Diaphorina citri | reverse complement strand
CCACCTCGGGCGGGAATCAAACCCGCGGCCTAGCGCTTGCGCGCTACCAACCAACTAACTAGGTTACCAAGAGGAATTTTATCCTAAACAGATAAGGTTCTTTCTCGGAACGGCTGGCTTTCTCCTATCCTGTCTTCCTTCTCTCTTCAAAGACAGGACAATAACACCTCCGTTATTACGTACAGTTCCCTAAGAGTCCTAAGACCTCAAATTTTTCGAAAACTCGTCACTCGTCTGGTGAGTAGCAGGACGCGAGTTCAATCCCAGCCGAGGCATGGAATAAGTTGATTATGCTGGATTTTTCTTCATTATTCGAAGAAGTGTGAAGAAAAAGTATTTACAACATCCATGAAATAGGTTACATTATGGAATACTTATTTTCTCTTCTTCTTCTTCTTCTTCTTCTTCTTCTTCTTCTTCTTCTTCTTCTTCTTCCTTTCCCCATTTAAATGGGGTCGGCGTTTCTTGTCGGTCCTTTCCAGGCAGCCCTATTGTGTACCTCATGTTCTGACAAAATCTTTACCATCAAGTCTTGGTTCATACAGTCTTTCACCTTTTCTTGGTCTCCTTCGCCCTTTTCTCCCCCAGAATACATGAAAGGCCTCGGAATACTGATTTTCTAAAAAGGGGGAAGAGACTAATAGGGAAGAAGTGAAAGAGCCCGTCCCCCCCTTATATTTCGTGCCCGACTCAGGTCGCCTGATCAGGGGAAGGAGGTATTCAAGGCATTCGCGAGTTGCATGT
>NW_007403880.1:0-744 GCF_000475195.1 Diaphorina citri | reverse complement strand
AATATACCTTGTTTATCCTGCCAGAATGAGACTGAAAAGTCCCTTTACTCCCGCAGTCTAAACAAGGTCTTATATATAGAGTAGACCTATGACAGCATTACCAGTGTAAAAAGATTATTGAAATATGGACATTAATTCCTAAGAAGGCACTTAGTAATGCTCTGATTATCCCCAAAATTGTGCAAAAGCTCTGCTTTATCACAAATAATTTGATTTTGATTTGTTCTAAACATATAAGGTTCGTTCTCGGAACGGCTGGCTTTCTCCCATCCTGTCTTCCTTCCTTCTATCCTATCTCGGAATTTTAACTGCTATCTTGTCCCTTCTCTTCGCTTACGAGACGATAGGATCTTGGTAGTTACAGGTTACAGTTCTTTTATGAAAGCTCTGAGTCTAGTTAGCTCGGAAGTTAGCACGCCTGCCTTAAAAGCGGGCTGCCCGGGGAACTTTGTCCTATACAGAAACAGTTCGCTATCGGAATTTACTGACTTTTACCTATCGTATCCTGTTTCCTTCTTGCTTCGATTTTGGGATGATAAGACCCCATTTGTTACAATCCCCTCTATCTTCTTCTATCAAACCTCTTTAAATAAATAAATAAAAAAAAATTATTGGTTCAAAAAATTAACCCCTTCTCCAAGAAAGAGTACATAGGAGTAGGAATATATTTAACCCTTGTCTGTTCGTATGGCCACAGAACCGCGGCATCTACATGTTTCGCCTGGACGAGGACCGCGTCGTCGA
>NW_007403879.1:0-744 GCF_000475195.1 Diaphorina citri | reverse complement strand
TTTTTGTCGATGGTGGGATTCGAACCCGGGACCTTCTGCATGGCAAGCAAGCGCGTTACCACTGGACCAACCGTGTTTGTGTTTGTGAAATTTTATTAAGATGACTACTGAGCACCTGCCTTGTAAGCGCTAGGTCACGAGTTTGGTTTTTGCCCCAGGGTGAACTAAGCGCGTTACCACTGGACCAACCGTGTTTGGACACCTATTTATTGGATCCACTAGAAAGGATTCAGTAATATGCCTGGTCAATTAAATAAAATGACGTTGGTACCAACTATAAGTACCTATACCTTTAAAGGTGCATAATATGTGTTCAAATCATCATTATTATACCTACACTATTCGTAGAGAAAAAGGGTGGTTAGGTAGGTAAAATGAGATAGGTAATGATCATGTGAAATTCCATGCTGAAATTCCATTTGTAATATGTGTTCAAATCATCATTATTATACCTACACTATTCGTAGAGAAAGGGTGGTTAGCTGGTTAGGTAGGTAAAATGAGATAGGCAATGATCATGTGAAATTCCATGCTGAAATTCCGGGAATTATGTCCGGGCTGTGCACGGGTGTATAGGGTAGAATAATATTATTGAGACAGAGGAAACTTCCAGGAATTCATCTGTATAATAATGGTCGGCAAGGGTCCTTTGTAGTGGACCCTATGGACCAGTGGCGTAGCGTGGTCTAAAGTCAAGTGTAAGGCGTGTAGGGCACTAATTTCCATCACCATGCACATTACTAC
>NW_007403878.1:0-744 GCF_000475195.1 Diaphorina citri | reverse complement strand
ATCGGAGCCTTTGGCTCGGCTGTACAATAGATCTCTGCAGCTAGGTATCTTCCCTGATAAATGGAAAGTGGCCTTTGTCACCCCAATCCACAAATCAGGAAAAAAGAATGACATAAAGAACTACCGACCTGTGTGTAACATATCCATTATTCCAAAAATATTTGAAAAACTTGTACATTCCAAGATAGAGCCTCAGATGAAATCCTTAATTATAGATAATCAGTATGGTTTCATGCAGAAACGTTCCACCGTAAGTAACCTTGTCTCATTCAGTCATTTTATCAATAATTCCCTTAATAATAACAGTCAAGTGGACACCCTGTATGCTGATTTTTCCAAGGCTTATGACAGGGTGATTCATAGCCTACTTATCTCCAAACTTTACTCTATAGGTATCTCTGGTGCTCTATTAAGATGGATAAATAGTTTCCTCACAGGTCGGACACAAATTGTCAACATAAAAAACTGCCACTCTGAGCCTATACATGTAACATCTGGATGTATACAGGGTGGGCATATGTCTTGTCTGTTGTTCGTTCTGTTCATTAATGACATTAAAAATATTTTTCCTAATATAAAATTCTGGCTCTTTGCAGATGATCTTAAGTTTGCAGTCGAGGTCCGGGGCCCTGATGAAGCTCGAGTATTGCAAGATGCGTTACAGCGCCTTCATACCTGGTGCCTTATTAACCATATGGAACTGAACATAGGAAAATGTTCCATTGTCTCTTACCATAGGAAAAA
>NW_007403877.1:0-744 GCF_000475195.1 Diaphorina citri | reverse complement strand
TACATAGATAAAAAGATGTTTATTATTTATTTGAATTTTTATACAGGTTGTCTGGAATTATACACTCGGTTTTTCACTCCACTATTTGGAATCATTCCATTAGTCATAGATAGTTTCTTGTTCCTTTCACTAACCAACAAACCAACACTCACCATGGTGCCTTTGTAAAAAGAATACTAATTCATGAAATAAAGTTACTAAATATTAACATGATTTTGATACAATTAATTGTTTTGTTCGTAGTCTAAAATAAAAGATCTGCTTTTCCTTCTTCTTCCTCGCCTTTTCCCGTGGTTTTGTTCGTAGTCTAAAATAAAAGATCTGCTTTTTCTTCTTTTTCTTCCTCGCCTTTTCCCGTGGTCAGACGGGGTCGACGTTTTTCGTCAAAAGTAAAAATGGTATTCCTAGAAGGTGTGAATGACCTATTAATCCAGTGTTAATAAATATTAATAATAAAAATAGCAGTTGGTATACGTACAATAGTACAAAATAATACAAATTGTAATACTTCACAGAAATAAATAAAAATACAAAATTATTTATCTTCCAGCTAAGTTCTCAGCTAGGGAGAGAAAAAAAAATCGTGAAAATCACGAGAAATGCAATAAAAGAATTAAAATAGAAAATAATGGAGATCGCAGAAAAAAGAAAACAATTCTTCCCATGAAATGAGAATTGGTTGTTCCAAAGCAGCTTGCCTGGCAAAGCAAAAAAAATGACCCCATATTTCATCAATTTGACTAA
>NW_007403876.1:0-744 GCF_000475195.1 Diaphorina citri | reverse complement strand
AGTAAAAATTATTAACACCCAACAAAAAAACAGGTTACTCTCTTTGTTATCTTGAACCCCAATACCCTATAGAAATGTATAGATATACGTCCTCTTTAATAAAATTACCATTGATCTAAATGCCTAAATCAATTTTTTCAATTTACCTAAATTATCAAGGGATTCCATGTAAATACAAGGGAATAGACATAGGGGAAGAAGAAGATGACATCAGTTCATCAGTAGGTATTAAGAGTAGTCAGTACATAGTTATAGTTACCTACTTATCTAATGATTTTTTTTTTTTTTTTTCAAGAGATTTGATAGTAGGAACTGTAACTGCAGATGAGATGTCGCGAAATGGGAGAGAGAAGGAAGACAGGATAGGAGAAAGCCAGCCGGACAAACCTTATATTTATATGTATTTTAGGATAAATTCTGCCCCGGGCGGGAATCGAACCCGCGACCTAGCGCTTACGCTTACTCGCTTAGAAGGCAGGCCCGTCAACCCACAGCTAAGTGCTAACTATAGACTCTATCTATAGGTCTATAGAGTATAGGTATTAAAGGTAAACCTTTAATCACTAGGCCGGACGGGGGGAAAAACAAAATTTCCCTTCATTTTCCCGTGGGAAATAGAAAAAATCCCCGCTCCATTCACAAGTGAGTTGGGTTTTGAAAACTCGCTACTTGGGTGATGTTTCAAAGTCATAGAGCAGGAAAAATGAGGACCAACGGAATTTTTCTTTTTCTTCTACGAATTCT
>NW_007403875.1:0-744 GCF_000475195.1 Diaphorina citri | reverse complement strand
TACTCACCAGTTATAACCTTCCACTTACAACTTATGACTTTTTAATTACGACTTATGACCTTCACCTTACTTCTTATGGCCTACTCACCAGTTATAACCTTCTACTTACAACTTATGACCTTCTAATTACGACTTATGACCTTCACCTTACTACTTATGGCTTACTCACCAGTTATAACCTTCTACTTACAACTTATGACCTTCTAATTACGACTTATGACCTTCACCTTACTACTTATGACCTACTTACCAGTTATAACTTATAACCTTCTACTTACAACTTATGATCTTCTAATTACAACTTATGACCTTCTCCTTACAACGTATGACCTTCTACTCACCACTTATGACCTTCTCCTTACGACTTATGACCTTCTACTCACCATTTATGACCGTGACAGGCTTCAGCATCTTCATTCTGCGTATAACTCGAACTCATCTTGTTAATGCTATAGTTGGTCAAGTGCATATATCTGTCTTGCAGTGTTTCGCTATTTGCACTGTATTTCACTGGAAACACAACCGAAACAAATGCATTGAAACAAAAAAACTCAAATAAGAGAGTCAGCCTAGTTAGCTTGGAAGGGAGAGCAGGCCTTAAAACTTAACAACTTGCATCGACGTATTAAGTCCATGTCCTCTCTACGCTACGTTAAGAGTGCCTTCATCACTATGCATAAATCCGTGATCAAAGTGCCAGCCTAGTTACTGCCTTGTTAGGTCGCGCGCTTGCCATGTTAGCAC
>NW_007403874.1:0-744 GCF_000475195.1 Diaphorina citri | reverse complement strand
TCTACCCCGTAAGACAAAACAACTCCTATGCACTTCTCTTATATTCCCTGTAATTGAATATGCTGGAGTTGTTATGTCCAACATCACCCAGACCTTAATAAATAAGCTTCAAACGTATCAAAATGCTTGCGTTCGATACACTTTTGGATTGAAGAAGTTTGACCATGTTTCTAAACATAGGAAAGCTCTTCAATGGTTACCAATTGATAAGAGATTGGAACATCAGAGATTGGGTTTGCTTTGGAGAATTTTGAAGGAAGGATCACCTCCATACCTACACTGCTCATTTCATACACTTCAAGAACTACATAATCACAATACACGCTCACAACACACACTCACCATCCCACCTCATAACACTAACTTCATGGGTGAGAGTTATGCAGTTAGTGCTGTCCGTAGCTGGAATCACTTCCTGAGGAGCTGAGAACCTTGGATAATCGTTTGGCATTCAGGATCTTGACGAAGAAGCATTTCTTGGAAAGTCAACAATAATGTAATCTTCAAAGCTTTTTTTTCTTCTTTTTCTCCCCTTTTTTTTCATTTATTTATTTATGTATTCTCCAACAATAATGTAATCTTCAAAGCTTTTTTTTCTTCTTTTTCTCCCCTTTTTTTTCATTTATTTATTTATGTATTCTCTTTTTTTTTTTGTACATTATCTTCATTTCTCTGTACATTATCTTTATTTATTTATTATTATTTTTTACATTCTATTTTAAATTCAGATAGGGTTCTTCTTTT
>NW_007403873.1:0-744 GCF_000475195.1 Diaphorina citri | reverse complement strand
CTATCAAACCTCTTAAAAAATAAAATAATAGTAATAATAATAAATTAAAAAAAAAATCCTCAAATTTTAAACTTCTGTTGTTTCTGTTTTATCGCTTGAGTTTGGTGTACCAAATACTGTAGGTGCTAAAAGAACCTACTCCACCCAACAAGTCCAACAACAATTGAATGAATGGGTGCATCTTGATGGAGGACTCGGTAACTTTGTGAATGAAGATGAAGAGTATTAGTCATTATTTCATCTCAATTGAATTAGGTGCGTCATTGAACCAAATTTAGAACGTACAAAAACAGTAGGAAGCTCTTTACTGACAGTGACGGTACTTCACCAGTTATGGGCGCACCAAATCCACCCATCTGTACCAAATCTAGAAAGCACTTGACATCCCAGTAAAGCAAAGCCGGATTTAGGGGAGCCGAGAGGCCCCGCCCCCCTTCTCCTCGAGCTCAATTTTTTTTCCTATAATGGAGGAGTTGCAAATGGGTAAAAATTATAAATAAATGATCGATTCCTATGTAAAAAGTTGGGAAAATCCAAATCTGAGGTCAAAACTCTGAAAAAATAACCGTAAAAGGTCGAAAAATCAATTTTTATAATGAAAGAGTTCAAAGATTTGTGACGTCAGACTTAACGCAGTTGCTATTTTTGTCCGCTAGGTAGCGCCAATATGCAAGCGCGTTAGCAGAGGAGCAGAAAGAACTGCGCAGAAATGTATGCGCACAAACACATTAATGCGTTGCCTGC
>NW_007403871.1:0-744 GCF_000475195.1 Diaphorina citri | reverse complement strand
TAGGGAGGGGGGTAGGTCCTGGGGGCCCCGCGCCTTTGAAACTGCCCCGGGCCCCGCGGGGGGCTAATCCGGCCCTGGACTGTGTGTTCCACTCTGACAATTGGGGGCTTAAAGAAGTTCTTTGAACCATGTTTCAGAGTGACAGCTACGTTATCGCCATATCGAGCTCAAGTCAGGTCTCTAAAGCCAAAAACGGAGAAAAGAAAAGAGTACTTCACAAGCTAATGTACCTAATATTTTTCTGCAAATGACGCGGCGCGACGGTCCTCCGTCTATACAACACCCTGTAGATACATGGGCTCTGCTATTGAAGAATGGCTTTGAATGCCACTTTAGAGCGTAAGTTAATGTTCCGAATATCCCATCAAAAATTTCTCTGACTAGGTGACTGCCCTATGATTAATTACCCTTCCTGACTCGAGTACCTACTCGGAAATGGAAGCTAGGGAATGTCATTAATTAGTTGCTGAAATAGTAATTATTCTCAATAGCGCTACTCCCACTACAATACGAGAGCTTTTTGTATACTTTCAGCCGAACAAATACCCTGAAACTTGAAAAGTACTTTAGCTGTTAGTTCTGTAGCATTGAACTATCTCACATCGCATCGATTTCTGATGGATAAAGGAATTTTGTCCTCTTTTTCCAGGGGATGTTATTTTCACGACTTTTATAGATATCATAGTTTTACAGTCTCATCTTGTCTGCAGTCCTTTGAAGGATTACTCTAAACACAACATTTCA
>NW_007403870.1:0-744 GCF_000475195.1 Diaphorina citri | reverse complement strand
TATTGGTATTTGGTATTCGATATTAATGTTCTTGTGTATTCTGTCTGGTTGCAGGTATGTTTAGCCAGTATCCACTGTCGATATGTCGATAACTCTGTTGACCTGTGAATTATGAGTAAGTACAAATCCCTCCCACACCTCTTAATACACATCTCACAAATGTACTTTAGGGAGGTATCTACCAAAGAATGGCCTTGTAAAGTGTGTAACTTTTTGTTACTTTTAACTATAGGAGGTTGTTTCTGCCAAGTCCGACCTAATGCCTTCGAGAAGCCTGATTGGCTGGCTGAGAACCAATCGAATTGTGCCATACGTTTTTGGCAAAGCATGAAGAACCGTTGAAATTTGACAGTTCGACGATAATTTGTCCCGGTGGGAAACAAATAGACCAATTCGGAGAAATGGGAGTAGCCAAAGCGAACTCCTATCACTTGGTCGAATTTCGAAAGCAGTAAGAACATTGGTCCAATAAAACAAGTTCATTTGAGGCCAACAGCATTACTCGGTTGACACAACTGAGGGCATAAACCACTCAAAGCATCTACGCCACCAATGGCAGCACTCCAATCTCAAATGACATCGGTTAAAGCACCAATAGAAACAGTCGAATCTCAAATGACACCACCGAGAGCACCAATAACATCTCTCAAAACGCCAAGGGATTCCTCGATTCCTATTGGCTGTCTCAGGTGTTATTCCAAATAGAGTAACCACTAACCAATCAAAATTCACGGATCTATCACG
>NW_007403869.1:0-744 GCF_000475195.1 Diaphorina citri | reverse complement strand
ACCAACTTTATTAATCTAACATCTCAATAGAAATTCAAAGACAACCTGACAATAGGTACATAAAATGATGTAGGCAAATAGGCAAATAATAAATCATTTGCCTTCATGACTCATTGGGCAATCATGAAACTGTGATTCAATATTTTATATGTTGGGAGTTGGGAGCTTCAACAATTTACGTGATAGAATTGTCAAAGAGAATGAGACCAGTGCCAATTTTTTCCAGCATAGTAAGTGTAAATTTGTCTTCAGTCAATCCTCCCTATGAAGATCTATAAGTATACAATAGATATAAATGTTTGTATACTATAGGTACCTACTGTAAACCATAATTTTATCACTACTGGGAAATAATTAGTGGGAATAATGTTACTCACTCTGAATTGGACTGCTACCTTGAAGAAATAAGGGCACAACGTAAAACTAAATTGATTTCACATGAATTCTCTGATTAAACATAGCCTCACCTTCTAAAATCAAGAAAAATGCCTAGGGCTAAATGTCCATCCAAAGAAAGTTGATATGATGGTAATATCACCAGGAATTAGAAACTAAATTTGGAAAGTTATGTTTGCCAAGTATTCATCACATTCCATTGGCGATGCAGTGGGAAATAAGGGTGTATTTTAAGGAAATGGAAAAATTATGCACTTAAAACACCTGTACGATGTTAACCTTCACGAATCTTCATACTTTTATAAATAGGTAATCTCAAATCATAGAAGATACGAAACTACGAAAAAA
>NW_007403868.1:0-744 GCF_000475195.1 Diaphorina citri | reverse complement strand
AGAAAACAGGTTGAAGGAACCCTTTGTAAATTTATTAACTTGATAATTATTTTACAAAGGATTTTACTAGGTATGAGCACAGGAACCAAGATTTAAAAGAGTGGTTGTTTAAGTGTTTGAAAAATTGTTTCACAGATCCTATTTGGAGCTTGAACTTGAAGTTTTTTTTTTTACATTTTTAGAGGTGGAAATATGTAATTTCTTTGCGATTGGTTTTTGAGGCTGAAGTAGCCTCAAAAAGTGCAGTTTTTGTGTAGTTTTTGCTATGAGGTTTTTACTATGAGTGTGGTTTTTGCTATGAGGTTTTTGGAAAATGACGAGGGATTAAGAAATTAAATTCCTTGAGACTATCAAAAATGGAGTTCGATAGCTCATATTATTTATAACCCATACCTTACCATCTCCCATCTCTACGGACTTGGCCATCAAAATAGTTACTTAGGTCCACTTTAATTGAGTCTATCAAACAATTAAGTACCTGAATTACCTAAATCAATCAGATAAATACTGATTCCAATCAGATAATCAACAAAATCAGACAAATCTAAAGATAAAAGTATTAATAACAGTGTATAAAATACCATAGACAACCGCCCTTTGGGGCAAATATAAAATCAATGTGTAGGAATACAAGACCTAGGCCTATTTTGGTTCAGTCTATCCCATATTGGTTTTTACCTGTCCCTTAGGTACTTAATTGATTAAACTATTAGTAAAACTCTCGCGGGATTTTTCTATTAGATA
>NW_007403867.1:0-744 GCF_000475195.1 Diaphorina citri | reverse complement strand
ATAAAGGTCCATGCCAAATTTGGTGCTTTCCTGACGAAATGCAGCTTTTTTGACGTTAGGCCACCGACTATTTCTTCCGTCTTCCGCTTTATTTGTTCCGTGAATTCTCTCCCACTCATTACACTTCACTACTTGACCTTGTGTGGGGAATTTATAGGAATCTGTGGAAATGTGTGGTTTCTTCGATCCGTTTTCTCGTGGTATGTCTATCTACCGAACACTAAAGTAGATATGTATTGAACATCTATGGCTCAGCAGATTGAAGGGACTCACCAAAGATAAGCCACCAAAATTACTTAACCGCAAGGTCGTAACAAGTACAATGGTACGTAATGTTTAACGCACCTAATAACAGCATCAATGTTTTCTAAATTGAAATACCAGTCAAAGTATACTCGTGTGTCAGTTTTCAAGACTTCATACACCCTAATAAGGTTTCCAATTTGCAAAAAAAGAACCCTAAAAAGCAATTTTTTCCTAATCACCCAAAGAAATCATATGCACACACATACACAACATTAATATTCATCAAGATTGAAACTTTTTCCTATCTCCCATTAGCTTCATTCGAACATGAAAGGAGTTTTACACAACATAAATAAAACATTAAATTTCATGTATACGAAGTGAAAAAGCAAACAAAAAATCGAGCGTTAAGGAAGAAAGGAAAAAACCACATGAAATAATTGCAATCCGAGAAATAAACACAACCCTCAAAAATGTTTCGAGAAATAAAACGGTGAG
>NW_007403866.1:0-744 GCF_000475195.1 Diaphorina citri | reverse complement strand
GATCGATGTCGATCGACGGACGGTAGACTGTTTGGACACACCTTGAGAAAATAAGTAGCGACTATAAACTCTTTTTTATTGACACGTACAAAGTGAACACCCTGTAGATTTATAAACTACCCTGTAGAAGCGTTTATATCTTCGTGGGAGAATTTTCCAATGTGATAACATAGATCGATGTCGATCGACGGACGGTAGACTGTTTGGACACACCTTGAGAAAATAAGTAGCGACTATAAACTCTTTTTTACTTCTAAAGACAGTTGACACGTACAAAGTGAACACCCTCTAGATTTATAAACTACAGGGGTACATCTGGATATAGTCTCACCCTGTAGAAGCGTTTATATCTTCGTGGGAGAATTTTCCAATCGTCCCTTTCTTCTCTCAATCGATGACGTCACCAAACACGTATTGATTTAATGCGATCAAAATAAATAGCCCAGATGATGAAAACTTGGGCCCTTTCCCATCGATAGAGCATTTTTCACCATCATTCTCTAGCCTGGAGCCCTAGAAATTGACCCTTTCAACAAAGCTGTTGAATGACTGCGGGCAAATTCAGGGGCAAATTCAGGGATCGTCCCTGAATTCAGATTTTCAGTTGGATATAATATAGGTATAGGTACAGGTACAAGTGTACATACGTATAAGTAGGTACATATGAGTACATACACATTTGTCTTCTGTTGCATTTGGATTGGGTTGATTTTTTTTTTTTTTTCTTTTTTTTAACATATCGTC
>NW_007403865.1:0-744 GCF_000475195.1 Diaphorina citri | reverse complement strand
CGATTCGCATCTACGCCTTGACAACTGCTATGGGGATGCTCCCCCCTGAAGAGATGGCGGAATGGGGGAGTGCTTTCTAAAATGGCAGCATTTCCGCTGTCTATTAAGAATGATAATAATCTTCGACCCAATAAACGACTAGGTGGTACGTAGTAGGTAGGCTAAATGAAATTATCTGTAGAAGACATTCAGATTTAGAATAAAGCCAACTATACACGTTGTTTTCCCCAACGGAGAAAAGGTGAGTTCAATAAAGAGTGGCGAGTATTTTGTTAAGCGTATAATTATTTAGATCTATTTTTAATACGAACCAAAAAGGCAAATTGTGCCCATGGTGTCAAAAATGGGCACCCCTAAAACATGATACATTTCTCAAAAATGCATTCTACAATTGTGTATAGGCGCCTTAGCGAAGATCTCCCCATCAGCAAAACGAAGGGAAATCCAACCCCAACCTAAAATTGCCGTCTGGAAGAAATTTGATGTTCAACTTATAAGAAAGATAATTTGATATTTTCTGAACAAGAAAGCGTCAGGTGCTGTTTATATTCGGATGCAGGCGGGAAATGTCAACATGGATTTGAAAATTTCATTTGAAGAAGCTCGTTAAAAAAATTTGATTGACCAAACTTTTCACTCTTAGGCGTCAGGCCTCGCTGTGCAATATGAAGTTAGCACAACACTTGGGCATTCATAAGATCGCAGGGTGTAGTGCTTATAGCCTATAGCGGCAGACTTCGGATC
>NW_007403864.1:0-744 GCF_000475195.1 Diaphorina citri | reverse complement strand
TATAGTCTATACTGTTCTGCACAGTCGTGAATTACGTGAATACTGAATACCTGACTAATGCAAATTTCAATAGACTGAAAAGTACGTCACACTCAGAACCATTTTACCTACGGAATCGATGAAAGGATTGAATAGGACCTCTGGGTTGTTCTCCTTTGCATTCCTATTAAGGCAGAAACACACTACTATCACGTCACGTGAGCTCATGAGGAGTCAGAAAGATGTAGTTCAAAGTTCTCCCATAATAGGTGATTTCGTTCATGGTAGCGGTAGCTGCACTGCCTCCATCGCCTCACGTCACATAACGTGATAGTCACGCCAATGACGTGATAGAAGTGTGTTTCTACCTTTAGCAACACAAGTTCTTGGCAATCGGATCCAAGTGGGGAAGGATTTTATTCTTGCATTATTGAATCTGAAGATTCAGAAGTTGTCGCTAAGGGCATAAATCATCAGTAGCGTCACAGATTTAACCACAAAAACCCAAAATCAGTGAACATTTCAAGAATAAATTTACACGTTTCATATCGCGAAATCATACAGAGATCAACGCTCTCTCAACCGAGGGTAAAGTATATCAACCGTTTAATGTGAAGACTCTAGCGTTTATAACATTTTCCAGCACAATCATTTCAATTCTGAGCCTGAGCACATCACAAGCACAGAAAAAACCTGAATAAATCAAACAAGAAATGTATAATGTGTCTTGGTACTACTTTGTGATTCAGGCTCGAACTTCGAGTG
>NW_007403863.1:0-543 GCF_000475195.1 Diaphorina citri | reverse complement strand
CACATAAGCTCACAGACCCTAGACTAAGCCAAGTCTAGATCCGCGGTCGTTCTCTTGCTTATTGTTTTATCACTTGTAGATATCCATATTCATATTATAACCAATCTCTCAGACCCTAGACTAAGCCAAGTCTAGATCCGCGGTCGTTTACTCACTTACCTTTTATTACCTGTACATATTTTTAGCATAAGTTTAATTGTAACACATTACCAAATCACCTACATGTCAAATCCAAAAACCGTAACCCTATTCAAGGTCTATACATACTACCCCTCTCATCTCTCCCTCGCATCTTCAATACTCGGAGACTCTCGAGAATCTTTGGTCCAAGATTTTCTTCACGCTTCTCTCGTTGGCATCTTTCAGTAGCAAAGGTTCAAAGCCACATTCACTTAATATTCTGAAATATAGAACTTCTCACTCTCGACGTATTCCTACTTTACTCATATCATTCCCCGTGTCTATACGGGCAATAGGGTTACAGGATTTGATAAGGTATATGCACAGACCTAATACACTACACCCATACTATTTCTGGTATTG
>NW_007403862.1:0-744 GCF_000475195.1 Diaphorina citri | reverse complement strand
GGGATGGGCATGCTACGACACAGACCACATGCGTCCAATGTAGCAGTTGTTTCATTGCTACGAAATAAAAACGGCGGTTTAACACTCATCTTTTTTTTTTTAAAAAGTAGGTGGGTATAGTAGGAATTTACTAACTGTGATCACTTTGTTTGGGATCATGTCCCGTAGAAAAAGGTCACATACTAATCGCGTACACTTTGAAAAAGCTATACTACTGTGCAGTCGGTACCTATTTTTAACTTTTGGTTACGTTTCGGTGAATCATATCATATAAGATATCAAAACAAAAGAAATTCACTTTAACAGATGACTCATTTTCATTTCTTTTTACACGGAAAACACTAAATTTTATGTTGAAATTACGTGCAAACGTGCATACTTTCGCTAGAGACGACAGGTAATCGGCATCGATAGGATAGTCTGTGAATGTTGTTCAAGTGGTCTGCATACCTGTGCGGTTTTCTGGTCTTTGCAAACCCTATATCTTTACCTATATGTGTATATGGTCATAATTATGATCTGTGATTACCTTGTGGACAGACTTGCCATAGGGGCTACAAGTTTGATGAAGGCAAATTAATATTGCAAAACAAAAGAAATTCACTTTAACAGATGACTCATTTTCATTTCTTTTTACACGGAAAACACTAAATTTTATGTTGAAATTTTTTTTTTACTTTCGCTAGAGGCGACAGGTAATCGGCATCGATAGGATAGTCTGTGAATGTTGTTCAAGTGGTCTGC
>NW_007403861.1:0-744 GCF_000475195.1 Diaphorina citri | reverse complement strand
AGTCTGTCGGTCTGGACTACTATGCCACGGTCGGACCAAATCTGTTTAGACTTCTGGAGAAATAACGCCTCTAAATATAGGAGAAGCTGGACTGAAGTGCTGGAAAGCTTTCTAAGGATTCCTCAGTTTCCAATCATCCCCAACGTTGGAAGTCCGAACCAGAGAAAACAAAACAAACTCATCAAATCTGGTTCTCATTCTCAACTGATCCGAACGGAGGGGCACCGGTTGCGTCCGAAAACCCAAAGTCAAATCAGATCATGAATCTTTGGTGTAAAGCTGAGGGCTTTTTCACAACTTTTGTGGGTTTGAGAGCATTGCTGAGTGCTTTGTTTACTATTAATTTTCATCTTCTCGTACCATCAATTTTGGTACACTGGTAATGCCGCCGCTACTCGATTTTGAAGCATGATCATCATATTCTATCAATCCAGGGATTGGTTTATAGTCCTCCTCTCTATTCTGTTCAATGACCTTTCCTTCATTTGTGTGTATGAGCTTCATCCGGCATGTTTGATGATTTGGTTGATTTAGCTAGATCTTGGCCTTCCTCTTCCTCGATTGAAGCAGAGGAACCCAAATCAAAACAAATTGGAGGAACCCAAATCGGTTTTGTCACTCGGGACGCAACTCGGAGCTCCCTCTTCATTCTCAACTGATCCAAAGATCTATACCTTATCCATTTGAATATGGCAGCAAGGAGTCATCTAAAAAGTAGGCTACGTTGCCAAACGTGTCAAAGGT
>NW_007403860.1:0-744 GCF_000475195.1 Diaphorina citri | reverse complement strand
CACATCAAATGCAGATTAAACTTTAAATCTAATTTGGTTATCCAATGATTGATTTCAAAGTTTGGATTGAGATTAGTCTATAGGTTTACTTAATCCCATTGGATGTTGATATCTGATATAACCAGTGTGTGTTCCTCGGCTGTTAATAAATTTGTAATCGATTTTTTTTTTTTATATATATTAAAATGACCCAGTCATTACCAATAAATGAATACCATATTACGGTTATTTGATATTAATACCATACTATTTCTCACTGAGACAATATAATTCCCATTTAGTTGCTGCCTTAAAAAAAAAAAAAAAAAAAAAAAACCTTCTATTCTGACTTTAGCCAAGTTCCGACTCATTTCCATATTTCGATCCTTAGTTTTCTAAACGGGCTTCTCCTTTGTGTTTTTCGTCAAGTTTGGGAACTATCCTGCCTAGAACACACACAGGATAAAATTATCCTCTTCTCCTCCTCCTCCTCCTCCTCCTCCTCCTCTTCCTTCTCCTCTTCCCTCCCTTTTCTTCTCCCCCACCTCTCCTTTATCTATTCATTCTTCTCCTCTTCCCTCCCTTTGATATTTTTGACATTTTCGAGACTAATACGTTCACAAGTTTACACATAAGGCGGAGGAAAGTCAAGAAAAGTAGAATAGATGATGGAGGAGGAGGAGGAGGAGGAAAGAAGAGGAGAAGGAGAAACAGAAGAAAAAGAAGAAGAAGAGGAAAAAGAAGAAGAAGAAGAAGAAGAAGAAG
>NW_007403859.1:0-744 GCF_000475195.1 Diaphorina citri | reverse complement strand
TGGGACCCAATTGGTACTTAGACCCTCTCAAACCGGGACCCAATTGGTAGCAAAAAAAACAGGTTTTGGGACCGAATTTGTTTCCTCCCCCGCGGATTTCACTTTTAGCCAGAACTTTGATAGGTACACTTAAAAAACTGGATTTTTTTTTTGCTTTCGTCTGAAAAGTTTGCAAACTTCTTGTTGAGTAGTATTGTTTATCAAGGGATCATAATTATGTCTGCTTAACATTTCAGTGTTTTGTCTAATTACCGTTTTAGCTCCATTGTTGTTGAGGTTAATTTTGACCTTGGTTTAGATAACAAAGCAACTATAGTCACCCCTCTCTCTCCCTACTCAGACTTTTACTTTTTTTTAACATGGTTCTATCTTTAGATCTCTCTGTTTTAACTTTAGATTGTGGTTGTTGTTTTTTCAGAACTAAACTTTAAAAGTTGGTACTGTAAAATGATATTATGTCTGGATTCTGGAAACTTTGATCAGATTATTCTTTTTTCTTTAAAATAAATACACAAATAAATAAAAATAGGTAACACCTACCTAACCTACCATGGCTGATAGGATTCACCCTACCCAAGTTGCCAAGTTCATATTTACCTGTAAAAAATCATTTTGCTTTCATACTTTTTTTTTCTCTGTCAGAAAGTAAGAAAAAAAGTCGGTAAATTTTGGTAAAATACACCTCCCGAAAATCCAAGCAGAGAGAGAGAGAGAGAGAGAGAGAGAGAGAGAGAGAGAGGGAGG
>NW_007403858.1:0-744 GCF_000475195.1 Diaphorina citri | reverse complement strand
CACATAACTTCTGTTTGTTCTAGGTATGTACCTTAATTTTTCATTTAGTTCATGTGTAAATCTGTTTGTATGTCTGTTTCCTGATAACTTAATAACTCTCTAATGGTTTTAATGCTGCCACTGGTTGCTAATTTTGCACTTCAGAAAATTTACTTTTTTGAAATTTGAAGAAAAAGTTCTTACTTAAAGCCCAGAGCTTGGTAGATTCCATGTAATGAATTGTCCAATTCAAATTGGGAAATGGTCTTCCTTATAGATCAAACCTGTTGCTTGAGCAATCCTGCAAAAATATCCTCCTTACCTTGTTATGCTTCTATTTCATTGCAGGTTTGGACATATGGAAACGCAAAATGATTGAACCTCTGAAGACTAGTCTGGTGAATTTGCTCCTAGAGGGCATTCGACAAAACCGATTAGGAAACACGTATCACACAAAGAATGATGTCATGCGAGGTGTTATCCAATCATTTGTGGCTGTGGAAGAGTATAGGAAGAAAAATAACCTTGAGGTAAGAGATTATGGCAGGATTTCAATAGGGGCCTATTCCAGAAAGGTGTGTCACACGTGTTTCAGTTGCTGGAGATTGGTATGTCATTTTCATTATGGTCCTGGGAACGGCCTGAACTATGCAGACCAGGTCTCTATGGCCATCTAAATCTAAAGTCTACACTAATCTAGAGTCAACTGCATCCACAATGTATGCTACCTACTGCTTCAGTAATATCAACTTATTTATGTACAAG
>NW_007403857.1:0-744 GCF_000475195.1 Diaphorina citri | reverse complement strand
AGTTGTTAAATACATATAGACTATCGTTGGTTTAATAGTTTTCTATGTTAGGGGATTGGTCATTCCGGTGACAGAATCTTCGGAGACTCTCTGGTACTTGGTTGATGGCTACAATCATATGTAGAGATACTGAGATACTTAGGTACTCTGATAAATAACTGTAAGGTGTGTCAACACGAGGTATCTAAGCATCTTGTAGGGTTTCAACTGCGTAACTCATAACTGCGTAACAGCGTAACCCATTAGGAATTCTTCATGCAACTGAATCCCAACATTCCTTAAGATGACCAATGGTAGTGTTTCCTGAAAGGAGTGGCGCACTTTACAAGCGAAAGTGGCTCCCATTTTATGCGTTACTTAGCTGATATTTCACAAAAGTACTTTCATTATAGGAATGGTAGTGTTTCCTGAAAGGAGTGGCGCACTTTACAAGCGAAAGTGGCTCCCATTTTATGCGTTACTTAGCTGATATTTCACAAAATACATTGATTATAGGCGTAGTTGCAAGAGACACCGCAACATGAAAAGATACTGCAGCACGTGATACTACAACTACAAGTACCTAGAACTACAAGACTGCAAGTAGTAGTTGCAAGAGTCTTCTGTCCTACCACGGTAAAGGTAGTTTTATGGCTACATGCAGAAAACATACGCACCCCTTTAGTTAGGAAGGTACACTGAGAGAAAAATCGTTCAGATTCTTGCAGTATGCTATCCCGCCAAGTTGTTGGACTATTGTGCAAG
>NW_007403856.1:0-744 GCF_000475195.1 Diaphorina citri | reverse complement strand
TAGATGTATCTAAGTACCTGCACAATATAACGTATTTATCAAATCGCGTAATATTCACTTAAAAACAGCTGCTTTCGGTATGTTTTATGACGCATCTTTTGCAAACATCACCTATTGCCTCAGTTGGCTCAGACTCCTACATCAATATGGTCTAGGTCTGACCATATGGAACCAAGTCATGGCATTCAGTCTCGCTTACCATTTCAATCAGACATGGTGTATTATCTAGTTTTCTTTCTGCATTCATGTGCTGTGTTAATCTTGGAGAATATTTTCGATCATATTCAAGTGTGAAACTTTCCTCGTCTAGGACAAGAGTTGCGTTGAAATGTTTACAAATACCTTGATATTATGATGATTATAGTCTGGCTGGTGCCTAGGTATAGTGCACCAGTTATTGGTATATCACCATCAGTGACCAGAGTAGCATGTGGGATGATATTAGTTCAGATAAAGCTGTGTTTGGTTTGGTGGTGTTATTTCTTCTACTTGGTTTTCAATCTGTGCGAACTTTGGCAGGTGCCTCACTATTGATACGTTAGCAGCAAAACAAGTGCCATTTGATGAATCAGCTCTGATAGTAGGTGCAGGTTTGACGTTTATTGCTGGTTTTATTGGATCCTAGGTGTGGAACTATAGCAGAACGCCGAGGTTCACATAATGGATTGTAGAGCCTGGAGACAGATAGGAATCTGTCATATGCATTGACCATTGCCATGTCACTACAAAAACGTTATTTATTTC
>NW_007403855.1:0-744 GCF_000475195.1 Diaphorina citri | reverse complement strand
AATTTCGGGAAGGTTTTGTGTTGCAAATACGCAAGTAACGTTTCAAATGTTAAATTACGTAACGAATTGGGTTTCTATAACTTTCTAGGTTTCTACCCTAATTTCGGGAAGGTTTTGTGTTGCAAATACGCAAGTAACGTTTCAAATGTTAAATTACGTAACGAATTGGGTTTCTATGTACTTTCTATGTGATTTTTTGAATGCGACTTCTCTCGGATTTCGGACTGTGGGAAAATTCTTGCTCCAGTTATACTTATTATTTTTCTATTAGTTTGCATTTTGATCCAATTACTCAGGTTATTTGTCATAGTCTTATAGTTTTAGCGACTTCCCACTTCCCAGGATGTGTTATGTGAGAAATTTTCCAAGTGATATCTACCTAGGCTCCTACGTACATACCTAACTAATTAACTAGGTAACTATACTGACCTCTATACAGATAATTTCAATATTCAATTATTGATCTGCACAATATCTGCGTTTCATATTGAACTTTGTCAACTAATAACTTTGGGCCTATATAAGGCAATCTTTATCATTCAACCCCACGAAAGGCCCACCCAAATAATGTTACAAATAATCACAAAGCCTCAAAGTTACGAACAGCTGAGCGTTACAAAACTTTGGATTTTTCGCACGGATAAAGCACGTTACACATTGGACACAATTCTCTACATGGCACCCAACATAAACAATAATCAAGTGCTGGTTGAAGGGTTTATTACGATCGTGAGCCTCTCGGTT
>NW_007403854.1:0-744 GCF_000475195.1 Diaphorina citri | reverse complement strand
AGCACTATTATCTGTGATGTGATGGCTTTTCAAAAAGAGGGTATAATAGTTTATTTCAAACTTTGAAATGTGATTTTTTTTTTTTGTGAAGCCCGTCTCTTGATTTTATATATTTATTTATTTTATTTTTATAGTAAAGCCTCTCTCTCTTTTTCTTTATTTTTCCCTCTCTCTCTCTTATTCTCTTTTTTTATCGTCAACTGGAAAATATCCACTGTACATAGGCGCTTACTCGTTACTTTCTTGTATGTATTTATCCTTCGAAGCCTTATTCGGAGTCAATCGAGGTTTTAAGGGCAACCTGTCGTTTCTCTGGATTTTAAAACAAGTTTTCAATTGTCCTGACTCACAACTCAGCCTCCTCAATTGTCAAATTATGTATGTAAACCTTGTCTGTGATGAACATTGATGACGCGGTCAAACTTTCTTGACTTGCCGGGGCTGAATGCTACCGCGCTCCTTAATTTATCAAAGAGACTGAAAGACTGAAGAGGGAACATTAAGCCTGTATAGTAGGTATGTATAGTTCATCCAGATCAATGTGACAGCAATGAGTCATCAACCCAAAATGAAGGAACCAATCAGATTGCAGGAAATCCTTACATTGTTGCAATTCAGGTAAAGGTCTATTTTTGATAAACTCTCTCTTCTAAAATGCAGAGGTATTAGAACAGGTAAGGTGGATATCGCCTTACCTGACTTTGTTTCACTGTCGGAGGAAGCACTGTGCAATATAACTTCCCC
>NW_007403853.1:0-744 GCF_000475195.1 Diaphorina citri | reverse complement strand
AGAAGGAAGACAGGATAGGAGAAAGCCAGCCGTTCCGAGAACGAACATTATCCCATGAGGATAAAATCCGCCCCGGGCCTAGCGCTTACAAGGCAGACGCACTACCAACTAAGCTAACTAGGCTGGCAAAACTGTTTTTGATTCTGATATTAGGAAGTTTTTTCTTTCTTTCTTTTTTTTTTTCTTTGAAAAGAAGAAAAAGGAATTTTAATCGTGTTTTATAAACATATCTAAATGCTTGTCACAAATATCGTTCCCCGCTTAACGTATGCTAAATTTTATGTCTTGACTTGGACTCGAACCACCAACCTCTATATTGCTTACCAATACACCACCGATGTCGGTTTTTCAAGTTTTGTGAAGTCACCCTGTAGAAGGACATAAGTGGATAATTCCAGAAATCGGATTCCTGTCTTCCCTACAATCATAAGTCCCTCTTCAGAGGTTAATCCGAAGGTTAATCCAATTGGATTAACGTTGGTGGTTTTGGATTAATTTCGGTGGTTAGTCCAATATTGGACTTGAATCCTGAATTGTGCTTGCGTACATTACAGCTTTATGGCGTTTTTCTTTCTTTCTTTCTTTTTTTTTCAAATATGGTTTGGTAGAATACAAAGTTTGATAGACGGAACCTGTAACAACTTTACTGATTTTTTTATCGTCCCGAAATCGAAGAGAGAAGTAGGACAAAATATTAGAAAAAAGCCAACCGTTCCGAGAACGAATCTTACCTGTTTAGGAGAA
>NW_007403852.1:0-744 GCF_000475195.1 Diaphorina citri | reverse complement strand
ACTCGATATTTCATGTTATTGAATAAATACATACCCGGTTGTCATTAGAATTGAATGAATCACATTCACGGGATCTACATATGAATATACAATGGGAAATTAAAAATCAATGGATGGCAGGCACATTGGCACGCGTATATCGCAACAATGTTCTGTACATACAATTTATGTACATGTATAGAATTTACATAGATAGGTTTACCTACCTGTACATAGGTTCACACTCATATACAATTTACCTACCTATCGTGTATTGTATTAGTACATGCCGCTCCATTTATTCGCTATGTATCGTATATTATAATGTACCTATATGTAATAGATAGATGCATGAAAATGTGTGTTATTGAAAATTGATGGAAGTAGTGTGCCATAACTAAGTAATGTGGAAATAGAAAATTACAACCTCATCACTCATCACTGATATTTTATTCTACCTACCCAGTACCCGAATCAAAAGATTTCCAAGTGAATAAATGTTGCACAATTGATGAATGGGCTATAGTTGATCATTGAAAAAGACAGGGCAATTTGTCCGTCAGTCATTCAGTATATCTAATAATTAATAATTAAGCCGATTGCGCTCCCAAAAATCTTGTGACTGCTCGGAAGTCGAACCCACGACCTTCGAAGTGGCGTGAATAGCCCGACCCACGAAGACACGGAAGTTAAAAGTTTGTTCTAAGTTCTACCACAAGGTTTATACACGACCTGGAAAAACTGGAAAACCTGGAAAAGTCATGG
>NW_007403851.1:0-744 GCF_000475195.1 Diaphorina citri | reverse complement strand
TTGTTTAAGCTGCTGGTGTCAAATGAAAACACCTAATTAGATTAGGCATTTCACAAAATAATTCATATGTAAATACTTAGTTACATATCTATACACAGCAAACAGTTACGAGTAGCTAATGTACCTACTACCTTAGGGTGGTTTTCACTAATCTACTTTTTAGCCTCTAACAGCCCGTTAGCTTAACAGCCCTGTTAAGCCTAAACAAATTAAATAGAACTTAACAAGCTGTTAGCTTAACAGGCTTTCTAAGCGCTGAAAAAATATTGGTGAAATCCGCCCTTAGTCTATCCGTCTATCGACTACCTATCTACAGGTTCCGGAGACAAATATTGTGTCTGGATTGGAAGCTGCTTCATTTTGCGAAAAACAAATTGAGTCTATTCCCCAACCTGGCTTTCTATTACCGTTATCAATATCAAAACTCACTGTTCGCTTGGTAAGTCAGATCTCAAACTCTCGAGGTATTTCGGTGTCTGTTTGTTGTCCTGCTGGTAAGTTATTACAAATTGTTGTGTTCCTCAGCAAGCCAGGATAGTGGATGGCTCGTATAATGTACTTTACGTTCGGCTCATAAATCACCAACGAACATAAATACAAATAAAATTAATAACCGCAACGAGCACATAAAAAGCTTTGAAACAGTATTAATACGCTAATACATACATTAACTACTTATATTTATACAATATGGATCCATTTTGAGATGGATTCAGCGGTGGACTTTAGACCTCTTGGGTCCAA
>NW_007403850.1:0-744 GCF_000475195.1 Diaphorina citri | reverse complement strand
CTTCTTTCTATCTGTATCTACTAGACTGGTATGGAACTGAGGGGCCAGTGTAATGACGTGAAGATAGCAAGGCTCCTGCGTGCCTCCTACAGGACTACCGGATAAACAGGTAGGACTTGTGATGGCGTAGAGTTCGCGACGTCGGGAGGTGCCGACCAGTTTGCTCGGGTCTTCTATGTTGTCCAATTCCTGGAGAAATGAGAGAAATTCAAATTGAAAAGGATTATATGGAACATATCTTTCAGTGTGTTGAGGGCAAGTTCTTTTAATTTGCTCTTCCCACGACAGTGCGTCAGGCCAAGTTCCGGCCTCAATTCAATTCATGTATTTTCAACTTTTCAAAACAAATTGTTTACATGTTACAAACACAAAATAGAAATAGAAAATCTAAAATTAAAATTAAAAATAAAAATAAAAAGAGTTTTATCACTTTTTTTAGGAACGTAGGTTTTGTTGTTAAAGCTATTAGAGATAAAGGAGTTAAATAGGTTAACAGCGTCCACTGTGGATAATTTTTTCCTAAAACCTCAGCACGCCAGTCTGTATATTACACGAAACATTTCGACCCATTTTTACCCCTCTTATAACTCCGTCAATTTTCAATGTAATGTCACGAAATTTGGACCATATGTTAACCTATGGACCATATGTATACCTGCCTCGGTTGTGTAGTGGTCAAGGCGCTCGACTGGTAAACAGGAGGGCGTGGGTTCAATCCCAGCCGAGGTAAGGAATTTTATCCTC
>NW_007403849.1:0-744 GCF_000475195.1 Diaphorina citri | reverse complement strand
CTTAAAAATGTACCTAATAGAAAAGTGAAAAACATAAAATACACATCAGTTAGTAAGTATTCCTCCAATAAAGCCAAACCCGAAAGCAAATCTCAAGTTACTATGGGGTCACCCTGTAACTGCTTAGGTTTTTTTTTCTCTCCCCATCTCTTGAAGTTTTATAAACAGAGTTAATTATGTCTAATGTAATGGCAAAGGTAATCATAATTATGAGGAAGCTTTTATTTTCAGTCATATCAAGTAGGTAGATAACGGGAAATCAAAGTAGATCAGTACCTAGGACATGGAATTAATTAACCCAGATTTTTTTTTTTCGAGTTAATTATGTCTAATGTAATGGCAAAGGTAATCATAATTATGAGGAAGCTTTTATTTTCAGTCATATCAAGTAGGTAGATAACGGAAAATCAAAGTAGATCAGTACCTATAGGACATGGAATTAATTAACCCAGATTTTTTTTTTTTTTCTGGACGTCCAAAGGATACTCGTAAACCCCAATCCTTCCAACTCTGTGAGACACTGAGACAGGTATCATATATGCCTGTCTCATAGATACTTAACAGGGCGTTATTTAGGGGGAGGAGGAGGGGGCTCGGAACCCCCCTTGAGCTTAATTTTTCCTCTTTACTGTAAGCCAGACTCCGTAAATTTGGAGCATCCACCCCACTCGTCTACTATTGACCTAGGAGAGGCCCCAGGTGAAACCTTGCGGGGGGCCTCCAAAAAGCATATCCGCCACTGAT
>NW_007403848.1:0-744 GCF_000475195.1 Diaphorina citri | reverse complement strand
GATCAGCATCGTCTGCTGACTCGGAAAGATAGAGGAAATCTACACCGGGATATTGTTGGAGCAGCAGTGGGGTGCACTTTGAATATAGGGTGGTTGAGATTCATGGACTCTTCAATAAAGAGTTCTCTCGCGGCTTTCATTCATTCAGCACGATTTTTCCCCAGTTATTTTCGGGTCGACTATATATTTATTAAGTCAGTTAAGTTCAATTTAATTTGTATTGGCTTAAGAGGGCTAATTAAGCTAACGAGCTGTTTGAGGCTAGAAAAAAGGTTGGTGAAATCTGAAATCCACCATCATAGTTTGGCCCTAAAGTTATTGAAATAAATAAATGGAACTCGTACATACCAGCCAATCAACTGAGACTTTCGTATGCCTGATGCAATTCACGCTCAGACCTTCTGCCAGAGAGCCGGAACTGAAATAACTTCCGACCGTAGTCTTTCAGACGTTCTGAACTTGAGTGACCAGCCTCATGGAGACATCAGCATTCCCTAAACCCTTGATTTACCTTGAGATAGGATTTGGACCACCCTGTCCTTTGTCATAGAAACACACACATCCTGGATGCACCACTTTTTTATAATAATGAAGAAAAATATCTCGGTCTCTCCTTCCTGGATTTGCCTTCTACACCATCTTCACACCCAAACTATATGCAGGTGCCTCGCCCAAATAAGTAAATATTTCTAGTTTTTCAAATGGTATATTTCTGAGGGAGAGAGAGAGAGAGAGAGAGAGAGA
>NW_007403847.1:0-745 GCF_000475195.1 Diaphorina citri | reverse complement strand
CTGATCTATACTCCGAGTAATGTAGAATTTACCATTATGGGTGCTCTCAGTGTATGTATTTGAAGAAGTAAATATCAAATAATTGAAGGGATGTATGCAAGAAGAGCTTTTCTACCCCTAGGTTTCAGAATGTGCCCCCCTCTCGAGGCCCCCAGTTCGGGGGCACTCATCTATTATACTCCGAGTAAGGTATAATTGGTGCACCAGCATGGGTTTTATAAGACTTGGTGAGTGTATGGCCCTGAGAATTTACTCTGAACTGGTTCTCTTGGATGTTATACAGCTATGGAGTTGAAGTAGGGGTTTTATAAGACTTGGTGAGTGTATGGCCCTGAGAATTTACTCTGAACTGGTTCTCTCGGATGTTATACAGCTATGGAGTTGAAGTATGCTCACATGAACCCTACGAACATGTGCCAAGAGAATTGAACAGAATACCTATAATGGAATGGAAATAATAGGAAAGGGAGATAAAAATGGAGAGAAGAGAAACGAGGAGAGAAGAGAAGACGAGAAAAAAGGAGGAAAAGAAGAGAAGAAAAGAGAAGAGAAGAGGAAAGGAGTAGAAGAGAAGAGAAGAGGAAAGGAGTAGAAGAGAAGAGAAGAGAAGAGAAGAGAAGAGAAGAGGAAAGGAGTAGAAGAGAAGAGAAGAGGAAAGAAGTAGAAGAGAAGAGGAAAGGAGTAGAAGAGAAGAGAAGAGGAAAGGAGTAGAAGAGAAAAGAAGAAAAGAGAAGAGAAGAGGAAA
>NW_007403846.1:0-745 GCF_000475195.1 Diaphorina citri | reverse complement strand
ATACTCTTGGCGAGACTTAAAACAACTCTTCTCCCCTCTCCCTTTCTTTCTCCTTCCTCCCTTTTCTATGTCTTTTTTTCATGTTTTTCTCTCTCTCCCTCTCTTGTCTCTTCTCTCCCTTTGCCCTCTTCCCTCGTTCTCACTTTCTTATCTCCCTCCCTCTCTCTTCTTTTTTTTTTGTTGAAAATATACCTCCCCCTTTCTCTCCCTTCTCTTCGTAAATTGGAGCTCCTTTCTCGACATGTTTGAACACTTTTACGCTCTCCTCTCTTTCCCTCTCTCTCTCTCTTACCTTCTCTCCCCCCCTCTCCCCCCTTTCTCTCTCTCTTAGCTTCTCTTCCTTCCCTTCCCCCGTCTCTCTCCCTTTCTCTCTCTCTCTTAGCTTCTCTTCCTCCCCTCCTCTCTCCCTCCCCTCTCTCAGTTACAAGAGAGGAGGGGAAAATATATGTGTCCGAGGAGGATTGGCTCTTAGTGGCGAAGAAATATATTATTCTTTTAACTTTCACAAATTCTAATAAAGTGCTCGGGTTTGTTATTACAAGAAAAGAAGGAAGAAGGAAAACTACGAAGAGAAGGAGGAGAAGGAAGAGGAGAAGGAATAGGATGGGAGAAGAAGAAAAATAATGGTAATAGGAGCACGGAGAAGAAGAAGAAGGAAAAGGAGGAGAAGAACAAAAGGAGAAAAAAAAGAGGGAGGAGAAGAAGAAGAAAATATAGAAGGAGGCGTTCACATCATGCCCCCCCC
>NW_007403845.1:0-745 GCF_000475195.1 Diaphorina citri | reverse complement strand
GCAAACGAGACGAGACGCAGATTAGCATTAACTAAATTTAAAGCACAAAAATAATAGAGTTGAACGAACAAAAAAAAAGTAAAAAAAGTGGAACACAATAAAGTCGAAACTTGGAAGCACGAAGCGGTGAGGTTCATGAACTTTCTGTCTGATACCTCACACCCAAAGCTTACATGCAACACTTTTGTGTATTCTCTTCGATTTGTCAAATTCTCTTGGTGTCTTGACACCTAGTGTATAATTGTCTCCCACATCCTTCAGATGTCATCCAGTCTGTCTGGGAGTGTAGGTTGTGCAGCAAAAAAGACCAAACTTGCATATTTTAATTGTCAACTTGGTCACTTTTCATTGTTTTGGATCCACAATAAGCTGTGTAGCCTGATATTTAAGGGGTTGAAAATTTTGTTGTGGACGGCTTAAGTGATGACGAACAATTGGACACTAACATTGAGTGATCTGTTTGATTAATTAAAAGTTCACTGCCATCTTTCATTTAAACTTTAATGTTTATGTCCAAAATAATATTACACGTGGTCTATTTTGCAGTCTTCCAAACCTTAGCATGTTTGAAATTTGTGAATTCCAAGACTAATGATAATGAGCAAATTTTTTCTGATGTTAACGTACGATAGTTCTGTCAGACTGACTAAAGTCAATATATCATATGTTGCCAAAGTAAATTGCCCACCCAGACCTAGGTCAATATTAAATTGAGTGTGCGGTGTTAAATGCGGAGGTGTGTGTA
>NW_007403844.1:0-745 GCF_000475195.1 Diaphorina citri | reverse complement strand
AATTACAAACATAATGAATACAGAGAGCAACAACTGAAATGTGACAGAGTAGGAGAATAATATACGAGCGTAAAAGAAGAAGGGGAAGAAGAAGAAGAGGAGGAGGAGAACGAGGAAAAAGAATATGGAGAGGAAGAAGAAGAAGAAGAGGAAGAAGAGGAGGAGGAGAAAGAGGAAAAAGAATATGGAGAGGAAGAAGAAGAAGAGGAAGAAGAGGAGGAGGAGAAAGAGGAAAAAGAATATGGAGAGGAAGAAGAAGAAGAGGAAGAAGAAGGGAAAGGGGAAGAAGAAGAAGAAGATGATGAGGAAGAAGAAGAAGAGGTAATAGGGAAAAAAAAGAAGAAGAAGGGAAAGGGGAAGAAGAAGAAGAAGAGGAGGAAGAAGAGGAAGGGGAAGAAGAAGAAGAAGAAGAAGAAGAAGAAGAAGAAGAAGAAGAAGAAGATGGGGAAGAAGAAGAAGAAGGAGAGGAAGAAGAAGAGGTAATAGGGAAAAAGTAACAATTACACAAGGTGTTCCAGAACTTTCCAGCCATACTGTAGACCTACTAAGGCTTCAGGTATGCTTTCGCATGCCACATGAAGGTAGAGATGTAGAGAATCCTTACAGTGACCAAACCTCAAGCAGGGCTGGCATCACCAACACTTCCGATTCAAACCCATAAGAGCCGAACTTTTTTTTTAAAGAGGTTTGACAGAGGGAACTGTAACTGCTATGGTCTTATCGTCCCGAAATCGAAGAGAGAAGG
>NW_007403843.1:377-745 GCF_000475195.1 Diaphorina citri | reverse complement strand
ACCAAACACACCAAAGTGGGACACATTTCATCAGCCGAGAAAATTGAGACGCATTTGAACCTAAAGTCAATATTTTGTGTTTTTAAAAAGCCTGATTTGGACTAAATATAAGTACCTGGTAGAAGTTAGTATACCTTCATATAGGGTAGGATGGGGTAAATTGGTAAAAGAGAAAGAAAGAGTATCTTTTTTCTTCTTCTGCTTTTTCAAGAGGTTTGATAGAGGGAAACACAGCGAAGAGAGAAGAAAGACAGGATAGGAGAAAGCCAGCCGTTCCGAGAACGAACCTTATTGTGGTTAAACTTGTATTCGTTTTTTTTTTTTTTTTTTTTTTTTTTTTAAAGGGATTTGCCAGGGGGAACGTAAAC
>NW_007403843.1:0-356 GCF_000475195.1 Diaphorina citri | reverse complement strand
TTTTATTTTTTAAAGAGATTTGACAGAGGGAACTGTAACTGCTATGGTCTTATCGTCCCGAAATCGAAGAAAGAAGGAAGACAGGATAGGAGGAAAGCCAGCCGTTCCGAGAACGAACCTTATCGTGGTTAAACTTGTATTCGCGTTTTAAAATTTGGAAATGGGCTTTGTAATGGTCGGAGCCACAATCAGGGTTTAAACTTTAGGTTTGACGCTTGGATTAATCAATAAGATTGCCGAATTCAAGAGTTCAACTCAAACCGACTTTAAACTCTGATTCTGCCAGCCTACTTAGCTTAGTTGGTAGTGCGTCTGCCTTGTAAGCGCTAGGCCGCGGGTTCGATTCCCGCCCGGGG
>NW_007403842.1:0-745 GCF_000475195.1 Diaphorina citri | reverse complement strand
AACCGCCAACCTCTCGGATACCCACAAACGTTTGCTGCAATGTTCAAAAAACTTTGCTGCAACTTTCTCAAACACGTCTAAACTAACGAATTTCATTGCATCGCACGTTGCATTGCACAAGTCTGGACCCACCATTACGTGCTAAACTCAAAGGTTGCAAGATTCGTATAAGCTTAACAGATCTTTTGGGGCTGTTTGTCCCTATAGGTAAGCCTTGGAGTGGGCTTTTTGTGTATGGAGTTAAGCTAAGGTCACTAGGTAGCCTAGCTTTTTTCAAAATTGAATTTCGAGTTATGCTATATGGGTCGGTAATCGGTAATCGAAAAATTAGCTATGTATGTCCCATATTCAGTCAGGTACATGAGTACAATAAGTTGTGTGCTGTTCACACAGTCACACGAGATTTTTTCCCTTCTGTATCTCTCCCTAAACATATTTTGGCAATGTTTACACCAAAGTTTCCGGACGTGTTTTGTCTGAGTCTCCATTTAGTTCGTGAATTGTTTTTATCAACTACTGCTTTTTGTGAAGTTTGTATGGATTACAATTATTACTGTTGTTGTTGGTATTATTGTTGTTTTTGTCCGTATTGTAGGTATTATTCTTGTTGGTGTTGTTGTTGATTAACTCTCTCTGGTTCGTTCACCTGAATGTCGCTCAACACTTGCATGTGTATTCAATTCAATTTTGCAATCAAATTCAATTATTTTTCGATAGCAAGTTGAGTGCACTAGTTCCCTATGGA
>NW_007403841.1:0-745 GCF_000475195.1 Diaphorina citri | reverse complement strand
AACATTTCTGGTTCACACAGTAGGAGAGCTTCCAGCATTTTGTTCTCTGTGGGACACACCAAAGTTCACACAGTATAAGCAATTTGACTCTTTATTTATTTTTATCCAATGTACACAAATACGTTTTTCTGTGTACTATTACTGTCTACCGCGGCTGTTCTACAACCTAACCTCTTCTGGGCTTTCAACATAGCAACGAGTGTCCACGATAACATGTCTAATTAAAGTACACAAATACAAGAAATTACTGCCAAGGACTAGGACAATTACCTAGGGCGAAATTATTGCCTAGGGCAATCTCTACCATTCAACACTGTGCAAGTACTGAATCCCATTGTCTTGGGATTCAAGTTGAGTGAAGCAGCGTTGAGCGTGTAAGTATTCGGATGGGCGAAATGGAATTTCATCCTCACTTATGTGGAGAACTTGAAAACATAGTAATGCTCTACGTGCTCGATGCTCTCCGCTTCACTCTGTTTTTAGCCTAAGGGTTAGGTGGTAGAGAACGCATTTGTGGTTACCTTCCACTCAAAAGTTCAACATCATCATTATTACTTTTTTAAAATCATACCGCAATTGGCAGGGTAATATCCTGAAGTCAAAGTTCAACTTTTTAAAAGAATTACCGATATTTCGGTATTTCTTTCCAGATCTAAAAGTCGAAGAAAAAGAAACAAGCTGGGCCCGTCCCTCCGGGAATTATTTAGCCCGTAGTTTATTCGATCAGTACCTATGTACCTACCTA
>NW_007403840.1:0-745 GCF_000475195.1 Diaphorina citri | reverse complement strand
AGGATAAAATTCCATACCTCGGCTGGGATCGAACCCACGCCCTCCTGATTACCAGGCGAGCGTCTTGACCACTACGCCTCGGGACATTTGATGTGACGTCATCGTGTACGGGAGCGTATGCCATGACGTCAGAGTTCAAGATTTATTGGTATTTTTTAAATCGATTTATCTCGGGATCTAGAAGTCGTAGAAGAAAAAAGAAAATTGTTCCTCGTTTTTTCTGCTCTTTGATTTGGAAACTTCACCCATGTAAGCGCAACTGTTCTATTCAATCTATTTCGAAGCATAAATCCTATCATTATCATAATGGTCCCTTTCGTTTTCTTCTTCATCTTTTCCATCCAAAATGTTGTTTTTCTGGTCTATTGACATCAAGTATGAGTTAGTGATGTATGCTACTTTCACGACTTTCCAACGATCAATCTCTTCAATCTATTCTTTCAAAGCATGATACATACATATCTGGGCATTCCCCAAACATCATTTTTTTTCCTTCTTAACATGAACATAAATTCACCTAAAAGGCAAATACTTTCTTCTCAAAGGAAAAAAATCCGTTCTAGAAGTTATGAGATTCTCTCCCCCCCTCTCTCTCTGCCCTCCCTTTGTTTTGAAACCATTACCCAATACTTTCATATACGTTCTTGGGATTTTTTTCACCCAAATCGAAAAACACGGAAAAGTTTTTACTGACGACGATTCATTCTATTCTGCTGATGCAAAGTGACACATTTTTCCACGAAAA
>NW_007403839.1:0-745 GCF_000475195.1 Diaphorina citri | reverse complement strand
GATCGCCGAGGTGAATCTGTTATCGAGGCAGTGTGGACGGTTCAGTCCACATCGATCGACGGCCGGTCGACTATGTGTGGATACACCATGAGGGAGGAGAGGCCAGTCGTTCCGCCTTTCGTGGGAATCGAACCCGAGACCTAGTTTCAGAAGAAATGAAAACTTCATTTATTATTTTTTTCTCAAGGGCAACAATTTATTTTCTAATTTTCACTTTATCTTTCGGCGCATTCGGATTCACACCCTTATAGAACAACTTCAAAATGTTCAGCGTGTCTGCCTCGTATTTCTTATAACGAAAAACATGGCACAAGTTCATTCTCTCACTGTCCAAAACTCGGGATATCACACTGAACAGATCAGCTTCCTCGCACACAATACACTGGTAACCATTGGGAAAGCACAGTCTGTACTGTTTGTTTGTACACAATTGGTCTCTATTTTGTTTACAAAAGTGTACTTGATCACTACCTTTCTGTGGATTCAGATTATCTTTACATAAGTGGCCTTTACTACTTATACATGGTTTTGTAAGGTTTTCGTCTGAGCTCTGGCTGGTTGAACTGGGCTGGTCTAACTTCTCGTCAACTTGTTCAGTGTTAGGATTAGCAGCCATTTCTTGTCTTTTCACATTTTCCACAAGTTCATCTTTGTTCATTAAAAATTCATATGCATGTTTGCTAGGCGCATTTGCAATTTTGGCTCTATCTTCACATTCTACTGTTTGCGGTAGGGTTTCACTGAG
>NW_007403838.1:0-745 GCF_000475195.1 Diaphorina citri | reverse complement strand
GGTTATCTACCAATAAAATTAATTGACCAGAGAACACGAATAGAGGCGTCCTTACGAAATTATTGCTTTACAAAAATTCTTTGAAGTTATCAGTCCGCGGTCGTATTTTATCTAAGAAAAGAATAAGAAGGATGATGAGAAGAAGAAGAAGAATAAGAAGGAAAAGATAAAGGAGGAAGAGGAGAAAAAGAAGGAGGAGGAGGAGGAGAATAACACCAGGTATCCTAATTTCAAAGTTTTCAACACAATATACCTAGCTTAGTACATGATTCTTACACTCGTATTTATGAACAAGAATGATCGTTCTTAGATCAGTCTCAAGTCAAAATTGACCAATCAAATGCCTTGAGACTATGCTTAGCACGAACTTAAGAGCCAGCATTTTGTTTATAAATATGGGTGTAGGAAGACGAAGAAGACTGAGGAGGATTTAACTAAATCATAGATTTCCCGTATAATATGTTCGAGGAAAACGGAAGGAAGAATTCAGAGAAAATTGAACTGTCGAAAACTTGACGTCCCTGGAGGACTCTGTATGAATGTCAATTTTTCCCTTTGAAGAATGGCTATTAATATAAAGGTATTTAGATGATCATTATCTGCTTTAATTTAGTCATAGTTAGAATTATCTTGATTGTTCTATTCTGATAACCTGTTCAACATTGTATTTCTGGTTCCTTGTATGACTTTGTACTATGCACCTGTTGTAATCCTGTACAATAAAATAAATAAATAATATTAATTT
>NW_007403837.1:0-745 GCF_000475195.1 Diaphorina citri | reverse complement strand
CCAACACCTGAGAGCAGCTTTCCTCACAATTTCGATCTCGTCAGGGTCACCAATTTAGCCAACACCTGAGCCTAAGCGTTCCGTTCTTATTGGAACTCATAAGTTAGACATAGCTCTCAGGTGCTGGCCTAGAATTTGGAAGTGTTATTCGACCCCCTAAAGGATTCTAGGGGGGGAGTATTGTGGTGGTCCCGCAAATTTAAGAATGATGATTTTGTAAACCAGAAAACCAGTCAGTTCTTCAATTAAACTGTCGGTCCTCACGAAAATCACGATGTTTTCTTCCACACCTTCTACTCAAAAATCTACTAACCCGTAAACACTCTCCGGGGACAGACCCAACTTCTGGGCGAGGAGGACTCGGAACCGCATAGAATCCAAATTGGTGCCCGATCCGATGACACGGTTCTTGGGGAATCCGCTCAACTTCCAACTGACGTAGGTGAGAATGTCCACTGGAAAATTTCAAATTGTTGGGATTTTTAGATTTTTTTTAGTAATAAGAAGACGCCGCGCCGATTAGGAACACGATTTATTTTAGTATGAGGTGTAGAATGCGAAGATGAAGCAGGGATTTTGAGTAATGATAATAAAGTTATGAAATAGGTAACTACAAAACTTATTACCTTTATATGATACAATGGATACACGTTCCTTCTGTTGTTATAGTTCCCTCTATCGAACCTTTTAAAGGAAGAAGAAAAAATGAATAGCTTATCCCTAAATCGAATTCAGCTAAAAAAAA
>NW_007403836.1:0-745 GCF_000475195.1 Diaphorina citri | reverse complement strand
TGGCTTCCGACCGGGGTCTCTCAGCCGGTCTGAAGACACTGAGTCTGTAGCTTTTCCCGCCATACGTGTCCCGACGTCTCACAGACGCAGATCACACAGTTGAAACGTGAGTGCCCGGCATAGAGAAGCACCGTTTCCCTTCCTCTCTACGATTATTTTGACAACCCCCTCTTACTTAGCACATGCTGAAAATAGGAAGTGACTTTTCAACCCAAAGCCTGCCGCACATTGGAAGCGTAGTCGCGCGAGTTTTAGTAGCGTGGAGTCGCACGATGTCGCCTGAAATCCAAACCTATGAAAGTGATAGAGACCACTCACACTCTTGGTCTAGAGACCCAAGTCGCGCGACCTAGAGACCCAAGTCGCGCGACTGGGAGGTCTCTATCATTCTCATAGGTTTGGATTTTCAGGCGACATCGCGCAATTCCGCGCCACTAAAAATCGCGTAGAAGTGTGACCTTTAATATGCTGCAGGCCTAATCTTCCTTTTGTATTGTATCCAATATGTATACTGGGTTCGGTCCTATCAATAAAACATTATTATCTAATGCTCCTCTTGGAAACTCTGACGCCACGCCACTGTTGGGAATGCCACATATGTGTGTTGCCTCAGGCAATAGTAGGCATACTCTGGCCATGTTCTTGTATTTCCTCTTGACAATATCTCAACTCGGCTAAGGAAGGAGTTGGTGTACAATTTATTTATTTGTCTATATTGATTTATTTGCACTGACATGGTCCGACT
>NW_007403835.1:0-745 GCF_000475195.1 Diaphorina citri | reverse complement strand
AGATAAACCTGGAACTTAATTTGATTTTTTTCGTTCTTTTTGAGAGACTTTCACGTTGTAAAAATTACCTTGGAGACTCTCTGTGAAAGATAGAAATAAAATCAATAAACAGAGCGAAAGCCACCCGTTCTACCCTTATCCCTTCAGGATAAAATCCGCCCCGGAACCCGCGGCCTAGCGCTTACAATCTGGTAGGGTGAAATAGCAAATAAATAGGTGAAAACCAACATAGGTAACTACTAGTTGGAAATATTTTCTCTCATATAACTTCTCACTAGTTTATGAAAACACGTTCGTCTAATAATGTTCCCTCATCGACATCTCAACTTAGTACATTTCCTTAGGTAAAATTGTAGAGTCAGACTCTAAAATAGGTGAAAACCAACATAGGTAACTACTAGTTGGAAATATTTTCTCTCATATAACTTCTCACTAGTTTATGAAAACACGTTCATCTCATAATGTTCCCTCATCGATATCACAATTTAGTACATTTTCTTAGGTAAAATTGTAGAGTCTACTTGACTTGAGGTAATTGGTATGTACTCATAGAAGTATTTTGTGTTCGCCCTGACTTTGTCTTTGCGTTCACTCTTCCATTTTTTGCGGGCTTCTTCCGAGGCGGCCGAGGCCCTAATCATCCACCAAAAAACCAAAATCCCCCTAGTTGAAAACTTGGAATGCGAACTTAGTTAGCTTGGTTGGTAGAGCGTCTGCCTTGTAAGCGCGAGGCCGCGGTTTCTAT
>NW_007403834.1:0-745 GCF_000475195.1 Diaphorina citri | reverse complement strand
GAGAAAAATGGAGCTCGAGGGGGGAGCCCGGGCCCCCTCGGCCCCCCTTAAATACGGCCCTGTATAGTAACAATATAGGTCTTATTTACGTTTAAATACAAACCTAACTGTTTTAATCGCAACTACTTCATAATAAGTCATTCATCCATATAGCATATAGGTTTAGTTACCCTGTTGTTCTCATGTTAAATTTCGCAACCAAAAATAATAATAAAATGAGTAGGTAGATTTTTATCCAATTCAATTTCACTTGATCATAATCATAACATTCACCTATGTACTCGTCACGAAGGTACCTATTATTTGTGTGAACAATTCTTCTTCTTATTTTTCTTTGCCTTTTCCGGTGTACAGACGGGGTCGGCGTTTTTTGTCAGCTTCTCTACCAGCCCTAGGGTGATTGCTTTGTGCTGACATTTGGTTTGAGCTGGATGCCCTTCGCACTCAAGATTTTTTATTTCTTTAGCGAGGGAAATTTCAGGCTGGTGGGCTCCCTGTTTAAAGTCCTTCA
Source organism: Diaphorina citri (assembly GCF_000475195.1). Taxonomy (NCBI): domain Eukaryota; kingdom Metazoa; phylum Arthropoda; class Insecta; order Hemiptera; family Psyllidae; genus Diaphorina; species Diaphorina citri. Next base: position 234 of record NW_007403834.1, on the reverse strand, counting down.
GAAAGACTAATCTGGTCTGCTCCCTGTTTAAAGTCTCCCAGCCAGACTAAGCTGGTCTACTCCTTGTTTAAAGTCCCCCAGCCAGACTAAGCTGGTCTACTCCCTGTTTAAAGTCTCCCAGCCAGACTAAGCTGGTCTACTCCTTGTTTAAAGTCCCCCAGCCAGACTAAGCTGGTCTACTCCTTGTTTAAAGTCCCCCAGCCAGACTAAGCTGGTCTACTCCCTGTTTAAAGT
>NW_007403833.1:0-10212 GCF_000475195.1 Diaphorina citri | reverse complement strand
GAGCAGATATAAGACAGTGTGCTGTTTCCTTCTTTTAGAGGAAGCATCGCAAAAGGGAGCATTGAGTTGAATTGAAAAGGTTTTGGTGTTTACATAATTTCTCTTCTAGATGAAATCATCGAAAGTGTCATCAATAGAGTAGGCAGAATATTCATCAAACACCTGGAAAAAGAGATGAGAAGAAAACAATATTAGACCTCATGGGCTTAATTAGAACAGCATGAAAAAATGAATTGTTAACCTTCTAAGATCTATTTTTCGGAGTTTTGAATCTTAACAACTTTTTAGGTAGGAAACGACCTTTTTATTAATAATTTTTAACCAAACGATTTTCGTTTTCCTCGCCTTTTTCCGTGTTCAGACGAGGTCGGCGTTTTTTTGGAAGCCGCTCAATCAGCCCTAAAATTTTACGACTGGATGCCCTTTGCACTCAACTTTTATTTTTCTTTCGCAAGGGAAATTCAGGCTGGTATACTCCCTATTTAACGTCCCTAGGTAGACTAAGCTGGTCTACTCCCTGTTTAAAGTCCCCCAGCCAGACTAAGCTGATCTACTTACTCCCTGTTTAAAATCCCCCAGCCAGACTAAGCTGGTCTCTTCTTTTTCTTCGCCTTTTCCCGTGTACAGACGGGTTTGGCGTTTTAGGTCAGGCTCTCTCTCAATCAGCCCAAACTGGGCTGACATTTGGTTTTGGCTACAAATTTTACGAGTTACGACCAGACTAAGCTGGTCTACTCCCTGTTTAAAGGCTCCCAGAAACTGGGCTGACATTTGGTTTTGGCTACAAATTTTACGAGTTACGACCAGACTAAGCTGGTCTATTCCCTGTTTAAAGGCTCCCAGAAACTGGGCTGACATTTGGTTTTGGCTACAAATTTTACGAGTTACGACCAGACTAAGCTGGTCTATTCCCTGTTTAAAGGCTCCCAGAAACTGGGCTGACATTTGGTTTTGGCTACAAATTTTACGAGTTACGACCAGACTAAGCTGGTCTATTCCCTGTTTAAAGGCTCCCAGAAACTGGGCTGACATTTGGTTTTGGCTACAAATTTTACGAGTTACGACCAGACTAAGCTGGTCTATTCCCTGTTTAAAGGCTCCCAGAAACTGGGCTGACATTTGGTTTTGGCTACAAATTTTACGAGTTACGACCAGACTAAGCTGGTCTATTCCCTGTTTAAAGGCTCCCAGAAACTGGGCTGACATTTGGTTTTGGCTACAAATTTTACGAGTTACGACCAGACTAAGCTGGTCTATTCCCTGTTTAAAGGCTCCCAGAAACTGGGCTGACATTTGGTTTTGGCTACAAATTTTACGAGTTACGACCAGACTAAGCTGGTCTATTCCCTGTTTAAAGGCTCCCAGAAACTGGGCTGACATTTGGTTTTGGCTACAAATTTTACGAGTTACGACCAGACTAAGCTGGTCTATTCCCTGTTTAAAGGCTCCCAGAAACTGGGCTGACATTTGGTTTTGGCTACAAATTTTACGAGTTACGACCAGACTAAGCTGGTCTATTCCCTGTTTAAAGGCTCCCAGAAACTGGGCTGACATTTGGTTTTGGCTACAAATTTTACGAGTTACGACCAGACTAAGCTGGTCTATTCCCTGTTTAAAGGCTCCCAGAAACTGGGCTGACATTTGGTTTTGGCTACAAATTTTACGAGTTACGACCAGACTAAGCTGGTCTATTCCCTGTTTAAAGGCTCCCAGAAACTGGGCTGACATTTGGTTTTGGCTACAAATTTTACGAGTTACGACCAGACTAAGCTGGTCTATTCCCTGTTTAAAGGCTCCCAGAAACTGGGCTGACATTTGGTTTTGGCTACAAATTTTACGAGTTACGACCAGACTAAGCTGGTCTATTCCCTGTTTAAAGGCTCCCAGAAACTGGGCTGACATTTGGTTTTGGCTACAAATTTTACGAGTTACGACCAGACTAAGCTGGTCTATTCCCTGTTTAAAGGCTCCCAGAAACTGGGCTGACATTTGGTTTTGGCTACAAATTTTACGAGTTACGACCAGACTAAGCTGGTCTATTCCCTGTTTAAAGGCTCCCAGAAACTGGGCTGACATTTGGTTTTGGCTACAAATTTTACGAGTTACGACCAGACTAAGCTGGTCTATTCCCTGTTTAAAGGCTCCCAGAAACTGGGCTGACATTTGGTTTTGGCTACAAATTTTACGAGTTACGACCAGACTAAGCTGGTCTATTCCCTGTTTAAAGGCTCCCAGAAACTGGGCTGACATTTGGTTTTGGCTACAAATTTTACGAGTTACGACCAGACTAAGCTGGTCTATTCCCTGTTTAAAGGCTCCCAGAAACTGGGCTGACATTTGGTTTTGGCTACAAATTTTACGAGTTACGACCAGACTAAGCTGGTCTATTCCCTGTTTAAAGGCTCCCAGAAACTGGGCTGACATTTGGTTTTGGCTACAAATTTTACGAGTTACGACCAGACTAAGCTGGTCTATTCCCTGTTTAAAGGCTCCCAGAAACTGGGCTGACATTTGGTTTTGGCTACAAATTTTACGAGTTACGACCAGACTAAGCTGGTCTATTCCCTGTTTAAAGGCTCCCAGAAACTGGGCTGACATTTGGTTTTGGCTACAAATTTTACGAGTTACGACCAGACTAAGCTGGTCTATTCCCTGTTTAAAGGCTCCCAGAAACTGGGCTGACATTTGGTTTTGGCTACAAATTTTACGAGTTACGACCAGACTAAGCTGGTCTATTCCCTGTTTAAAGGCTCCCAGAAACTGGGCTGACATTTGGTTTTGGCTACAAATTTTACGAGTTACGACCAGACTAAGCTGGTCTATTCCCTGTTTAAAGGCTCCCAGAAACTGGGCTGACATTTGGTTTTGGCTACAAATTTTACGAGTTACGACCAGACTAAGCTGGTCTATTCCCTGTTTAAAGGCTCCCAGAAACTGGGCTGACATTTGGTTTTGGCTACAAATTTTACGAGTTACGACCAGACTAAGCTGGTCTATTCCCTGTTTAAAGGCTCCCAGAAACTGGGCTGACATTTGGTTTTGGCTACAAATTTTACGAGTTACGACCAGACTAAGCTGGTCTATTCCCTGTTTAAAGGCTCCCAGAAACTGGGCTGACATTTGGTTTTGGCTACAAATTTTACGAGTTACGACCAGACTAAGCTGGTCTATTCCCTGTTTAAAGGCTCCCAGAAACTGGGCTGACATTTGGTTTTGGCTACAAATTTTACGAGTTACGACCAGACTAAGCTGGTCTATTCCCTGTTTAAAGGCTCCCAGAAACTGGGCTGACATTTGGTTTTGGCTACAAATTTTACGAGTTACGACCAGACTAAGCTGGTCTATTCCCTGTTTAAAGGCTCCCAGAAACTGGGCTGACATTTGGTTTTGGCTACAAATTTTACGAGTTACGACCAGACTAAGCTGGTCTATTCCCTGTTTAAAGGCTCCCAGAAACTGGGCTGACATTTGGTTTTGGCTACAAATTTTACGAGTTACGACCAGACTAAGCTGGTCTATTCCCTGTTTAAAGGCTCCCAGAAACTGGGCTGACATTTGGTTTTGGCTACAAATTTTACGAGTTACGACCAGACTAAGCTGGTCTATTCCCTGTTTAAAGGCTCCCAGAAACTGGGCTGACATTTGGTTTTGGCTACAAATTTTACGAGTTACGACCAGACTAAGCTGGTCTATTCCCTGTTTAAAGGCTCCCAGAAACTGGGCTGACATTTGGTTTTGGCTACAAATTTTACGAGTTACGACCAGACTAAGCTGGTCTATTCCCTGTTTAAAGGCTCCCAGAAACTGGGCTGACATTTGGTTTTGGCTACAAATTTTACGAGTTACGACCAGACTAAGCTGGTCTATTCCCTGTTTAAAGGCTCCCAGAAACTGGGCTGACATTTGGTTTTGGCTACAAATTTTACGAGTTACGACCAGACTAAGCTGGTCTATTCCCTGTTTAAAGGCTCCCAGAAACTGGGCTGACATTTGGTTTTGGCTACAAATTTTACGAGTTACGACCAGACTAAGCTGGTCTATTCCCTGTTTAAAGGCTCCCAGAAACTGGGCTGACATTTGGTTTTGGCTACAAATTTTACGAGTTACGACCAGACTAAGCTGGTCTATTCCCTGTTTAAAGGCTCCCAGAAACTGGGCTGACATTTGGTTTTGGCTACAAATTTTACGAGTTACGACCAGACTAAGCTGGTCTATTCCCTGTTTAAAGGCTCCCAGAAACTGGGCTGACATTTGGTTTTGGCTACAAATTTTACGAGTTACGACCAGACTAAGCTGGTCTATTCCCTGTTTAAAGGCTCCCAGAAACTGGGCTGACATTTGGTTTTGGCTACAAATTTTACGAGTTACGACCAGACTAAGCTGGTCTATTCCCTGTTTAAAGGCTCCCAGAAACTGGGCTGACATTTGGTTTTGGCTACAAATTTTACGAGTTACGACCAGACTAAGCTGGTCTATTCCCTGTTTAAAGGCTCCCAGAAACTGGGCTGACATTTGGTTTTGGCTACAAATTTTACGAGTTACGACCAGACTAAGCTGGTCTATTCCCTGTTTAAAGGCTCCCAGAAACTGGGCTGACATTTGGTTTTGGCTACAAATTTTACGAGTTACGACCAGACTAAGCTGGTCTATTCCCTGTTTAAAGGCTCCCAGAAACTGGGCTGACATTTGGTTTTGGCTACAAATTTTACGAGTTACGACCAGACTAAGCTGGTCTATTCCCTGTTTAAAGGCTCCCAGAAACTGGGCTGACATTTGGTTTTGGCTACAAATTTTACGAGTTACGACCAGACTAAGCTGGTCTATTCCCTGTTTAAAGGCTCCCAGAAACTGGGCTGACATTTGGTTTTGGCTACAAATTTTACGAGTTACGACCAGACTAAGCTGGTCTATTCCCTGTTTAAAGGCTCCCAGAAACTGGGCTGACATTTGGTTTTGGCTACAAATTTTACGAGTTACGACCAGACTAAGCTGGTCTATTCCCTGTTTAAAGGCTCCCAGAAACTGGGCTGACATTTGGTTTTGGCTACAAATTTTACGAGTTACGACCAGACTAAGCTGGTCTATTCCCTGTTTAAAGGCTCCCAGAAACTGGGCTGACATTTGGTTTTGGCTACAAATTTTACGAGTTACGACCAGACTAAGCTGGTCTATTCCCTGTTTAAAGGCTCCCAGAAACTGGGCTGACATTTGGTTTTGGCTACAAATTTTACGAGTTACGACCAGACTAAGCTGGTCTATTCCCTGTTTAAAGGCTCCCAGAAACTGGGCTGACATTTGGTTTTGGCTACAAATTTTACGAGTTACGACCAGACTAAGCTGGTCTATTCCCTGTTTAAAGGCTCCCAGAAACTGGGCTGACATTTGGTTTTGGCTACAAATTTTACGAGTTACGACCAGACTAAGCTGGTCTATTCCCTGTTTAAAGGCTCCCAGAAACTGGGCTGACATTTGGTTTTGGCTACAAATTTTACGAGTTACGACCAGACTAAGCTGGTCTATTCCCTGTTTAAAGGCTCCCAGAAACTGGGCTGACATTTGGTTTTGGCTACAAATTTTACGAGTTACGACCAGACTAAGCTGGTCTATTCCCTGTTTAAAGGCTCCCAGAAACTGGGCTGACATTTGGTTTTGGCTACAAATTTTACGAGTTACGACCAGACTAAGCTGGTCTATTCCCTGTTTAAAGGCTCCCAGAAACTGGGCTGACATTTGGTTTTGGCTACAAATTTTACGAGTTACGACCAGACTAAGCTGGTCTATTCCCTGTTTAAAGGCTCCCAGAAACTGGGCTGACATTTGGTTTTGGCTACAAATTTTACGAGTTACGACCAGACTAAGCTGGTCTATTCCCTGTTTAAAGGCTCCCAGAAACTGGGCTGACATTTGGTTTTGGCTACAAATTTTACGAGTTACGACCAGACTAAGCTGGTCTATTCCCTGTTTAAAGGCTCCCAGAAACTGGGCTGACATTTGGTTTTGGCTACAAATTTTACGAGTTACGACCAGACTAAGCTGGTCTATTCCCTGTTTAAAGGCTCCCAGAAACTGGGCTGACATTTGGTTTTGGCTACAAATTTTACGAGTTACGACCAGACTAAGCTGGTCTATTCCCTGTTTAAAGGCTCCCAGAAACTGGGCTGACATTTGGTTTTGGCTACAAATTTTACGAGTTACGACCAGACTAAGCTGGTCTATTCCCTGTTTAAAGGCTCCCAGAAACTGGGCTGACATTTGGTTTTGGCTACAAATTTTACGAGTTACGACCAGACTAAGCTGGTCTATTCCCTGTTTAAAGGCTCCCAGAAACTGGGCTGACATTTGGTTTTGGCTACAAATTTTACGAGTTACGACCAGACTAAGCTGGTCTATTCCCTGTTTAAAGGCTCCCAGAAACTGGGCTGACATTTGGTTTTGGCTACAAATTTTACGAGTTACGACCAGACTAAGCTGGTCTATTCCCTGTTTAAAGGCTCCCAGAAACTGGGCTGACATTTGGTTTTGGCTACAAATTTTACGAGTTACGACCAGACTAAGCTGGTCTATTCCCTGTTTAAAGGCTCCCAGAAACTGGGCTGACATTTGGTTTTGGCTACAAATTTTACGAGTTACGACCAGACTAAGCTGGTCTATTCCCTGTTTAAAGGCTCCCAGAAACTGGGCTGACATTTGGTTTTGGCTACAAATTTTACGAGTTACGACCAGACTAAGCTGGTCTATTCCCTGTTTAAAGGCTCCCAGAAACTGGGCTGACATTTGGTTTTGGCTACAAATTTTACGAGTTACGACCAGACTAAGCTGGTCTATTCCCTGTTTAAAGGCTCCCAGAAACTGGGCTGACATTTGGTTTTGGCTACAAATTTTACGAGTTACGACCAGACTAAGCTGGTCTATTCCCTGTTTAAAGGCTCCCAGAAACTGGGCTGACATTTGGTTTTGGCTACAAATTTTACGAGTTACGACCAGACTAAGCTGGTCTATTCCCTGTTTAAAGGCTCCCAGAAACTGGGCTGACATTTGGTTTTGGCTACAAATTTTACGAGTTACGACCAGACTAAGCTGGTCTATTCCCTGTTTAAAGGCTCCCAGAAACTGGGCTGACATTTGGTTTTGGCTACAAATTTTACGAGTTACGACCAGACTAAGCTGGTCTATTCCCTGTTTAAAGGCTCCCAGAAACTGGGCTGACATTTGGTTTTGGCTACAAATTTTACGAGTTACGACCAGACTAAGCTGGTCTATTCCCTGTTTAAAGGCTCCCAGAAACTGGGCTGACATTTGGTTTTGGCTACAAATTTTACGAGTTACGACCAGACTAAGCTGGTCTATTCCCTGTTTAAAGGCTCCCAGAAACTGGGCTGACATTTGGTTTTGGCTACAAATTTTACGAGTTACGACCAGACTAAGCTGGTCTATTCCCTGTTTAAAGGCTCCCAGAAACTGGGCTGACATTTGGTTTTGGCTACAAATTTTACGAGTTACGACCAGACTAAGCTGGTCTATTCCCTGTTTAAAGGCTCCCAGAAACTGGGCTGACATTTGGTTTTGGCTACAAATTTTACGAGTTACGACCAGACTAAGCTGGTCTATTCCCTGTTTAAAGGCTCCCAGAAACTGGGCTGACATTTGGTTTTGGCTACAAATTTTACGAGTTACGACCAGACTAAGCTGGTCTATTCCCTGTTTAAAGGCTCCCAGAAACTGGGCTGACATTTGGTTTTGGCTACAAATTTTACGAGTTACGACCAGACTAAGCTGGTCTATTCCCTGTTTAAAGGCTCCCAGAAACTGGGCTGACATTTGGTTTTGGCTACAAATTTTACGAGTTACGACCAGACTAAGCTGGTCTATTCCCTGTTTAAAGGCTCCCAGAAACTGGGCTGACATTTGGTTTTGGCTACAAATTTTACGAGTTACGACCAGACTAAGCTGGTCTATTCCCTGTTTAAAGGCTCCCAGAAACTGGGCTGACATTTGGTTTTGGCTACAAATTTTACGAGTTACGACCAGACTAAGCTGGTCTATTCCCTGTTTAAAGGCTCCCAGAAACTGGGCTGACATTTGGTTTTGGCTACAAATTTTACGAGTTACGACCAGACTAAGCTGGTCTATTCCCTGTTTAAAGGCTCCCAGAAACTGGGCTGACATTTGGTTTTGGCTACAAATTTTACGAGTTACGACCAGACTAAGCTGGTCTATTCCCTGTTTAAAGGCTCCCAGAAACTGGGCTGACATTTGGTTTTGGCTACAAATTTTACGAGTTACGACCAGACTAAGCTGGTCTATTCCCTGTTTAAAGGCTCCCAGAAACTGGGCTGACATTTGGTTTTGGCTACAAATTTTACGAGTTACGACCAGACTAAGCTGGTCTATTCCCTGTTTAAAGGCTCCCAGAAACTGGGCTGACATTTGGTTTTGGCTACAAATTTTACGAGTTACGACCAGACTAAGCTGGTCTATTCCCTGTTTAAAGGCTCCCAGAAACTGGGCTGACATTTGGTTTTGGCTACAAATTTTACGAGTTACGACCAGACTAAGCTGGTCTATTCCCTGTTTAAAGGCTCCCAGAAACTGGGCTGACATTTGGTTTTGGCTACAAATTTTACGAGTTACGACCAGACTAAGCTGGTCTATTCCCTGTTTAAAGGCTCCCAGAAACTGGGCTGACATTTGGTTTTGGCTACAAATTTTACGAGTTACGACCAGACTAAGCTGGTCTATTCCCTGTTTAAAGGCTCCCAGAAACTGGGCTGACATTTGGTTTTGGCTACAAATTTTACGAGTTACGACCAGACTAAGCTGGTCTATTCCCTGTTTAAAGGCTCCCAGAAACTGGGCTGACATTTGGTTTTGGCTACAAATTTTACGAGTTACGACCAGACTAAGCTGGTCTATTCCCTGTTTAAAGGCTCCCAGAAACTGGGCTGACATTTGGTTTTGGCTACAAATTTTACGAGTTACGACCAGACTAAGCTGGTCTATTCCCTGTTTAAAGGCTCCCAGAAACTGGGCTGACATTTGGTTTTGGCTACAAATTTTACGAGTTACGACCAGACTAAGCTGGTCTATTCCCTGTTTAAAGGCTCCCAGAAACTGGGCTGACATTTGGTTTTGGCTACAAATTTTACGAGTTACGACCAGACTAAGCTGGTCTATTCCCTGTTTAAAGGCTCCCAGAAACTGGGCTGACATTTGGTTTTGGCTACAAATTTTACGAGTTACGACCAGACTAAGCTGGTCTATTCCCTGTTTAAAGGCTCCCAGAAACTGGGCTGACATTTGGTTTTGGCTACAAATTTTACGAGTTACGACCAGACTAAGCTGGTCTATTCCCTGTTTAAAGGCTCCCAGAAACTGGGCTGACATTTGGTTTTGGCTACAAATTTTACGAGTTACGACCAGACTAAGCTGGTCTATTCCCTGTTTAAAGGCTCCCAGAAACTGGGCTGACATTTGGTTTTGGCTACAAATTTTACGAGTTACGACCAGACTAAGCTGGTCTATTCCCTGTTTAAAGGCTCCCAGAAACTGGGCTGACATTTGGTTTTGGCTACAAATTTTACGAGTTACGACCAGACTAAGCTGGTCTATTCCCTGTTTAAAGGCTCCCAGAAACTGGGCTGACATTTGGTTTTGGCTACAAATTTTACGAGTTACGACCAGACTAAGCTGGTCTATTCCCTGTTTAAAGGCTCCCAGAAACTGGGCTGACATTTGGTTTTGGCTACAAATTTTACGAGTTACGACCAGACTAAGCTGGTCTATTCCCTGTTTAAAGGCTCCCAGAAACTGGGCTGACATTTGGTTTTGGCTACAAATTTTACGAGTTACGACCAGACTAAGCTGGTCTATTCCCTGTTTAAAGGCTCCCAGAAACTGGGCTGACATTTGGTTTTGGCTACAAATTTTACGAGTTACGACCATTTGAACTATTAAATTAAAATACTTACAGCACCGTCTCCTTCTACTTTGAGCTTGGCTTTCCCCTTGCCCTTCTTCTTCGGCTTATCGCCCTTCTCTAGCTTCTGCTTCTCTATGTACATGTTGTCTAGGTTCATTTTGATCTTACGGATGTCTGCCGATTGCACTGGAAACAAAAATTACGATGAAATGATAGATAACTAATACTCTTCAAAACAAAATGTTGAGAAAATTAAAAACGAAAAGCTTGATTAAAATGCCTGTAAACGCCAG
>NW_007403832.1:0-745 GCF_000475195.1 Diaphorina citri | reverse complement strand
AATAGGAGAAACAAAGAAACAAACAAAGCAGACAAATGAAAAATTGTTCTAAGTAAGTTCTAACTTTTAGAATTTGCTTCGTTCGTTCCAATTAGGTAATTAATTAGTAGGTATGTATACTTTGTATTATTTTCAAAGATCTTGACATAAATAATTCTGATATTATTTTCCGAGTATACTCTGTATTATTTTCAAAGATCTTGACATAAACAATTCTGATTGGTACCCAACCCCCTGTGACATCTCCAGACATTTGTTCATACTGTCTCGATTTTTACCCATCATAAATTAGAACCATACAAATAATTACAAAATCACAAAATATGGGTAACCCATTGCGGGTTTTACGGTTTGCCAAAACCCCAAAACGGTAATTAGCACATATATGGATGTTAAGAAGTAAAACCGAAAACCCATAATGGCATTTATAAAGAAGGTGTCCCCATATAAATGGCAAATAAGGTTCCCTAAATGTTTCTGTTATGACTTATGAGCATTGCGAGTAGCGGTATATCCAGGAATATGAATTATTATGACAGGAATCACCGTAATGTGTCTCCCAATTTTGGAGATTTGTAAACTCTTGAGTACTTACCTTAGTACCTAATGTGACCAACAGATGCTACTTTTCTTCTTTGTGATGGTAGCTACAGATCAGTGAAAAAAAGCCTCTTTATTTAAATGTTCTTTGTAAGTAATAAATAATGTAATTTCGAACTTTAGACTAACCAGGCTTCCGTTCCAT
>NW_007403831.1:0-745 GCF_000475195.1 Diaphorina citri | reverse complement strand
TAAATTTATTATGATAAACGACATTCAATTACCCCGAATGTACATAGGTATATGAATTTTCTCTTTTTCCTGTCTTAAATTTGCCCTATAAACTTTAAAATAGTATATTTTGGTAGGTACTTATTCCAACAATCTCTACAATATGTTGTTGCTATTGTTATCTTAACGTGTGTTCTTGTTTTGCAGATGAAAGAGTTCTGGAAACAGCTATGCTGGCCTGACATCATAGGAGCTTATAATTTAATCATGAAACTACTCGACGTAAGTTCTCTTTTATTTCAACCATAATATAGGTAGGTACATAGAAATTATTTTATTTCTTTTTTTTAATGTAGGTAGGTATGTTCTAATAATAATCTAATACATGTACTTGGCCCATAAAAAAGGGGTTTGATAGAGGGAACTGTAACTGCTAAGGTCTTATCGTCCAGAATTTGAAGAGAGAAGGTGGATAGGATAGGAGAAAGTCAGCCGTTCCGAGAACAAACCTTATCTGTTTCGAGAAAGGTTTTATGTAGCTACCTAAGTTTACTATCTGGAGATTAGTTTTCCCCTTTTACAATACATGGGAGAGACAGCCCTTGAACTGCAGCTTAGATCACATCAAGCTTTTATGTCTTGGGCTTTTGCGCTGGTATATACTTCAATTCTATCCCATAACGGTCAACAATTCAGTTATCACCACACACAACGAAATTGAAGGGCATTAGGGATATCAGGATAGGAGAAAGCCAGCCGTTCCAAA
>NW_007403830.1:0-745 GCF_000475195.1 Diaphorina citri | reverse complement strand
ATCTAGGGATTTGCCAGGACATTGTGATTTACCTGTCTTGAATCTCTCCGGTTCTTTGTACTGACTGTTACTATCACCATACAACTCTTCCAATGGAACAGTTCGTCTGGTGTGATTGTGTTCCAACTCCTGTAACAGTCTAACATCTCTCTCTACACTGGGGGACAGTTTGACAGGCTCCTTCACTCCAGATTCTGGAAGGATAGAACAGTTTTTATTTTTCTGACTGCAACGAGTTGTGTAAATGTATCCAGTATGTACATATTATGTTCAAGTCAACTTTGAATATTACCTCCATACCAGTGTTAACTTTTCCAAGGAAACTTTGAATATTATCTAACTTCATACCCGGTGAATTAATCATGGGCACGATGCACCCTAGAAATGTATCACACATAGCTCACTGAAAACCCGTGCATGGACAAATGAAACTGTCAAAAGACATGAAATTGTGTTTGAAACTATTTTTCGTTACAAGTGAAGCAGGGTTTAGTCATACAGACACTCGCCTTGTAAACACGAAGGCGTGTGTTTAGTCCCCACTGAGTTATGAAAATTTTTCATGAATATAATTTGGGAATTTGGTCACAATAATAGCATTACTGCTAAGATTTTTATTATCTAGTACAGTGCTTCTCAAACTGTGTGTCACCGAAAGATTGGGGTCTTCAAAAGTTTGCCGCGGTAGCAACTACTTTGAGAAGCTGTAACTAAGGTTTTACCATCCAACTTTGGACAAAACTTT
>NW_007403829.1:0-745 GCF_000475195.1 Diaphorina citri | reverse complement strand
AAAAAAAAAAAAAAAAAAAAAAACTATACCATGTGCAAGTAACGGACACTTCCCCCGGTAGAATTTTCACTCGGAGATTCAGAGTTCGAATCCCGCCTGTTGAGTGACTTTTCCTGTTACCAGACTGGCTAAAGCTTGTCAGCAACCTACCCATTTATAATTTATGTACATAAAATAAATTATATGCTGTGATTTATCAAAGATTTAGGCTAGAGAGATTGGTATCATCTTTGTTGATACATTCCCTCACTAACAGCTCGTTCACTCTGGCACGTTGAGGTCCGTTACCACTTTTCGTTTGGAAAAAAATCGTGTCGTGCGTAATGGGAACACTCATTTATATTACATTACCTACAGGTAAGGTGGGAACGGGGCTTTACGTTTTTTTCTTCTTTTTGTTTTTTTTTTTTTCATTTTCCTCAGGGTAAGGGGGGAAGGGGGTTTTTCGTTTTTTTTTTTTTTTTTTTTTTTTTTTTTTTTTTTTTTTTTTTTTTTTTTTCAAAGAACGTTTATTTTCCGTTGGAAAAAAGGAAATGTTGCAGTGGGAATGAATGAGCTGTTATAGTTTGATTTGTTGAAATTAGAAATTACATACATTAAATTTAATTAATGAATATTAAATTAAAATAAAAAGATTTATCACAGGTTCTCATGTCTGATTCTGCAAACTGATTAATCAGATGCGATAAAACATTTATAAAATCGTAATTTAATTAATTTAAATTAAAAAAAAAAAAAAAACTGG
>NW_007403828.1:0-745 GCF_000475195.1 Diaphorina citri | reverse complement strand
TTGTAATGTACACAAGGATTTGGACAGGGGCCATATTCTGACCCCCGCTCACATTATTATTATTGTCGAGAGTACAGACCTCCCTGCAAGCTCTATTCGAGGTTCTCGATTTTTCTTTCCTTTCGTTCATTGCTATCTGCCTAACAAATCAACGGGCAAAGCCCATGCATATTTATTTAATTTATTCTATTTCTTTTTAAGATTTCGACACCTTTATCTCACGATTAAATATGTATGTACATTGTACACATTCATACTATCTTTTCTATTTCATCCTATGCTATTCGAGGTTCTCGATTTTTCTTTCCTTTCGTTCATTGCTATCTGCCTAACAAATCAACGGGCAAAAGCCCATGCATATTTATTTAATTTATTTTATTTCTTTTTAAGATTTCGACACCTTTATCTCACGATTAAATCTGTATGTACATTGTACACGTTCATACTATACACTTTCCAATCTACTTCCAATAGGAAAGTAGGTGAGATAAGTTAGGTGAGTACACTCCATGGGGTAGATATTTTCGCCTCCTATTTGTATGTTTTTATTCCTTGACAGTCAGGTGAAAAATATTCACTTCCTCGAGGAAAACCAAGGTGTAAAAGCAGCAAGCTAAAAGAGAAACCGATATAAAACTAGTATAGCTCCGCTATACTGTAGTAATAGAAAGTAAAAAAATCTCCTAGCTAAAAAAAAAACTCTCGCTTTTGAGTATTTAAAACGTCTGAATTTACGATAAAATGA
>NW_007403827.1:0-745 GCF_000475195.1 Diaphorina citri | reverse complement strand
TGAAAACTGGACAATGACAAACTGGATGAAAGGAACAAATTTACTTACCTACAGACCGATAAATTTTATTGAAATAGGTACCTACACATAGTATTATGAATAGACCCACGAAAAATACATAAAGGTACACAAAATAAGAAATTAAAATAAAACACAAAAGGAAAATTTAATTTACTTCGCCTGTTTTCTAAAAAGTTAAAAAAATTACACGTGAAAAATTTATGTTGGAGGAAAATAAACGTGGAAAATTTATATTGGAGAAAAAAATTCGACTCCCCAAAAAGCTTCCGTACCGATCGGCTGACCACATAGAACTGACTGTACTTGGTGCTGAACTTTCTAGCCGATTCCAAGCCAAATGCATCGAAGGCAAAAGCTATTTATGGTGTAGAAATTTTCCTCGATTCTGATTGGCTGATCCGTTCCAGTGGCGTATTGACGTGAAATTTTTAGTGACGTATTCACGATTTTCAAATTTCATAGAATAGTAGGTTGACCTATTGCCAGGTGCAAGATTCGTATAGAATACAATAGAATGAAATATACCCTGCATATACTGCCAGAATGAGACTGAAAAGTCCCTTTACTTCCGTAGTCTAGACAAGGTAAAATAAATAAATGAATAGGTGGGTAGTAGGTAGGTATCTGTCATAGTTTTGAGTTTCAAGTTACATTTGCAGTTTTGGAGACCTTGATTGGTAACAAAGTCCTCACTGGTCTTCGACTTTTAGATACTGGCTGCAAT
>NW_007403826.1:0-745 GCF_000475195.1 Diaphorina citri | reverse complement strand
GCGAAATCCGCGAACATAATCGCGAAATCCGCGAGCATAATCGCAAAATCCGCGAACAAAATCGCGAAATTCGCGAACGAAATCCGCGAACATAATCGCCAAATCCGCGAACAAAATTGCCAAATCCGCGAACAAATCGCCAAATCCGCGAACATATTCGCCAATCCGCGAACATAATCGCGAAATCCGCGAACATAATCGCGAAATCCGCGAACATAATCGCGAAATCCGCGAACATAATCACGCCGAACTTAATCGCGAAATCCGCGAACATAATCGCGAAATCCGCGAACATAATCGCGAAATCCGCGAACATAATCGCGAAATCCGTTCGCGCGCGAACATAATCGCCAAATCCGCGAACAAAATCGCGAAATCCGCGAACATAATCGCGAAATCCGCGAACATAATCGAGAAATCCGCGAACATAATCGCCAAATCCGCGAACAAAATCGCGAAATCCGCGAACATAATCGCGAAATCCGCGAACATAATCGAGAAATCCGAACTTAATCGCGAAATCCGCGAACATAATCGCGAAATCCGCGAACATAATCGCGAAATCCGCGAACATAATCGCGAAATCCGCATAATCGCCAAATCCGCGAACATAATCGCGAAATCCGCGAACAAAATCACCAAATCCGCGAACATAATCGCGAAATCTGCGAACACAATCGCGAAATCCGCGAACATAATCGCGAAATCCGCGAACATAATCGCGAAATCCGCGAGCATAATCGCG
>NW_007403824.1:0-745 GCF_000475195.1 Diaphorina citri | reverse complement strand
GAGTTCAAGTGAGCCATTAACTATTCAAATGCTCATGAATAATGGATCGCTCCTTCAAGCTTTGTCAGATCAGATTGCTCAAAAATTGAATACCCTGATGGAGAAAAGAGTTGAACAGCTGGAAAGAGACGTCCAATACTTGCAAAAGGAAAACGTCGATTTGAAGAACAAGATGATTGAATTAGAGCAGTATGGACGTCGGAATTCAATCCGTATATTTGGCATGCAGGAATCCAAGGATGAAGATACCGTGGCTGCTGTCGTGCAGTTGGTTAATTCAAGATTGAATATTCAAGTTACTAACAGAGATGTTGATGCCTGCCATCGCCTTGGTAAGATGAAGACCAACGGAAAGCCAAGATCTATCATCTGTAAATTCACTTCAAGGCTGATTCGAGACAAGGTCTACTTCAATAAAAAACAACTCAAAGGAACGAAAATCAATATCAAGGAAGATTTATGCAAAGAAAAAATGGATTTATTCAAAAGAGTTACCGATAAATTTTCTTATAAGAAAGTATGGACACTTCGTGGCAATGTGTTTCTCATGTACAAAAACAAAAAGTTCATGTTCAGGAACGTTGAAGAATACGTACAATTCTACAATGAGAATTTATTGAATGAATCTCAAGAAAGTGATTTCGATACCGCTTTCATTGATAACAACAAGTAATATGAAGCATCTAAACAATCATCCCCCCTAATTCCCCCCTCCCCTTCCTACCTTCCTGTTATACTATTTTTT
>NW_007403823.1:0-745 GCF_000475195.1 Diaphorina citri | reverse complement strand
CAAACTCTCAAATTATATGAGGATAAAATTCCATACCTCGGCTGGGATTGAACCCACGCCCTCCCGTTTACCAGGCGATCGCCTTGACCACTACACCACCGAGGCAGGTTCCGGACAACAGGCACCAATAACGTTCTATTGGCATCCTGGTCTGCTCCCATACAGGCTAGGAAAGGAGAAAGGTGATCGCTGACTGTTTGGTCTTAGCGCTATAAAAACCACAAGTACCTAGCCAAAGTATTTCAAAGGCGACGTATAAACGTATAAACCCCATTGAACAAGCAAAACGAAAATGAGTACGGTAGAACCTCGATCATTTCAACTACCCCTGGTCCCAATTAGCTGAAATAATCGAGGTTCTACTTTAGTGGCAAAATTTATTTTAAACAACGTACCTACCACGTTTTCCATTCGCCTGGTATGGACCTCCGAAAATCCTGACGAACTAACGTAATGATCGTAACGAACGAACCACCTTTCATTTAAAATTTAAATGATCGCGAATATCCGAAACGGGCAAGCACCTTGAGGTCCTTGAGAAGAACGTTACTGATTACTTAATTGATTCTTTACAAAAAGAAACACAAAAACAGCTTAGTTAACTAATTAATTACGATCTCGATTTCCAAAACCAATAAAATTATTGGAGATTGAGATTGGAGTATTTGGAGTAGAGGAGGAGAACTATCGATAGCACTATCGATAACTATCGATAGTTTTGACTATCGAACGCTATCGATAGTTG
>NW_007403822.1:0-745 GCF_000475195.1 Diaphorina citri | reverse complement strand
ACCTATTCCCAAAGTCATGTCTCCTCAGCAAGGACTAAATGCATACAGAGAACATTCATTGTATGATTCACCTTCTAGAGATTATCACGATAATTCGAGGATTTTCTCTCCATATCAGGAACATACATCAGGATATAATGAAAATCCTCGAAACTTCCAAACACAAAACGACCAAGCTGGATTTTACGAAAGTCAAATCTCACCGTACGAGCCCAGTGTTGTAGAAATTCACAAGTCTCCCCTTTGCACCAAAAATGGTTCACACTTTACCCCCATCTCCCCTGCAGTTGTAGATAACATTTCTTATGAACCGCAAACTGTAGCTGTGAGTAGGGTAATGGGTAAGGAACAATGTCAGCAAGCAGTCATTGTGAATAAAACTAACAAGCAGCATTTCAACGAATCCACTAATGTACTGAAAAACATCATTTCCCAACACCAGTACAATGACAATCATTCTCAAAACCAGTTCCCTAGTGACGATTCTACTTTCCGATCAATTGACACGAGTAATCTTCCATCCAACACATCCTATGTATATCCTACCCCAGTCAATCGACCCAATGTCACCGTACAACCTATGAACTATTCTGCTAGTTCATCACTACCCCAAACCTCATTTCAAAACTATACACCTTCGTCTCAAACACATAACTCTTATCAACAATATCCCTCACCTCACACATCAAGCTCACACTTTCAACAAAGTAAAGTGCAACCTGGTCAACAGTATCCAACATCATCA
>NW_007403821.1:0-745 GCF_000475195.1 Diaphorina citri | reverse complement strand
ATTATTGTATTCTTATTAGATAGATATTGTGATAGAAATTAGTGTCCGCCCTACACTTGGAGTTAGACCACGCTACGCTACTGCTTACGGGCATTACACATAGAACGGAAGAAATAACTTAGGCTGTAGACAATAGGATCGTGTTGACCTTAGAGAATACTAGGAGACTGCTTGTACACCGTTCCTGAGCATGCTTCAAGATGAAGAAGAGAAGAACAATGAGAAGAAGGATTAGCTGAAAGGGTTACAATAACTTTCATTTTGTTAAATAGTACTAATACTCATGAGCTTGAATCAAAAGCGTTCTTACTTTTTGTGTTATTTTTCTACCTATGTTTTGTTGGTTCAAAAATAAAAATGAAAGTATTTAGGTAGGTACTTAAAAAAAAAAGATTAAAAAAACTTGAAAAATGTCTAGGTACCTACCTAAACAACACAAAAACTTCATTTCAACAGTGATCAACTGATCATATTCGGATTTATGTACTTTGCAACCTCAAACTCCCTTCCCCTCAGAAAAAAGCTAGTAACTTACAGCTATACAGCTTACAGGTCGATTTTTTTTTTGTAGACCAGCGCAGCGGGATGAATGATTAGCGAGATAGGTATGCCTCCTGTCTTCCACTCTATGACCTTGGCCAAACTTGTTCCAGCTACTGACTATATGTTATGTTTATGAACCTACATTATAATAATAATAATAATAATAATAATAATAATAATAATAATAATAATAATACTAATA
>NW_007403820.1:0-745 GCF_000475195.1 Diaphorina citri | reverse complement strand
AGGCTTGACGTGCATTGAAGGTTATACGAGTAGCTGTCCCAGAAGTTGTCGTGTCCACCCCGCTGACGTGATAAAGCTGCTAGGAAGACACTTCAATTTCATTTTCATAGAGCCCATCATACATATGGATTCCCTCGGGCTGTATTCAGGGAGACCATATATTATGACGGAGCTTCTGTACTTTCATCAGCGATGTAGCCCTGATATTCTTAGGTTCTAATTTCTGGATGTTTGTCGATGATTTGAAGGTTGCGCTGAAGAGGACAGGATGTTTGCACCGCGATAACTCTCTGACGGGACGGTGCAAAAATATTTTTCTTTTTTTTTAGGTGAGGGCTTTAACTACTGGCCAATTTTAATCTAAGTATTTTTTATGATTTTTACTTAATGGCAACATGTTAACATTCAAATTTCAAAACTTCCCTTATAGTCCCATACCCATAGTTAAGTCTACACTTCTACAGACAGCAAAAAAACAAACAGCTTTCTTTTCAACACCGGTTTCAAGTCCCCCTCACAGAATAAGCGCCAAGTTCAGCGTGGTGTGACTCAGGTCAAAGTGAAGGCCGTCCTATCCGCAACCAAGTCAATGTGCCAGTGATGCCAAGTGTTCCACTTTTGAGGCGAGGAACATTGAAAGCTTTCAGCGAATGACCGAAACGATTTCGCTCACAGTTTCTTTTCTGTGTTTATCCAGAAATATCAGGCAAGAGATATTATTTTACATTGAAATGGGGGTCTTTTC
>NW_007403819.1:0-745 GCF_000475195.1 Diaphorina citri | reverse complement strand
CCTTTAGTTTGTGGCGGTATTTTTCAACCACCTAATTATTTGTGTAATGAGTAGGTACCTAATACCAACCTATGATTTTTGTAAAATAAAATTAGTACTCTTTCAACCACCTAATTATTTGTGTAATGAGTAGGTACCTAATACCAACCTATGATTTTTGTAAAATAAAATTAGTACTCTTTTTTTTTTCTTGTTAGGCGTTTTAACACTATTGTGTCTTTCGCACCGACCCATGTTTGTGACTAGATCTTAGTGTAGATGCCAATGGCCTTCATGTACATTAGTGTCGAATCAATGTTGGCAGGGTTGTTGTCAAGGGCTGGTGGTGAGGGGAGGGAAGAGCGTGATTGGAGGTGAGTGGGGCAATTGAAAATATGGTCCACGGTTAGGGTATCACCGCACCCGCAGGTGGGTCGAGGGTCTCCCTTGAATAGTACTCTTTTGAATTCCGAATCGAAACGTAGATACTTTTGTTATTTCACGTCATTTTTACAATCTTCATTTTCGGAATGGCTTACTTTCTCCTATCCTGTTTTACTTTCTCTCTTCGATTTCGGGACGATAAGACAAGACCTTCGGTCGTTAAGCCAGATATACGGCTGAAAAGGTCCGTCTGTTAGGTGTACCTATTATCTGATGAGCACTTACCCTATCAGGTAGGCCTGATCAGGTGTACCTGTCGTCAGGTCTACCTGATAGTGAGTGGCTGGCGTTACCAAACTGACTTAATTGACTCACCCACGAC
>NW_007403818.1:0-745 GCF_000475195.1 Diaphorina citri | reverse complement strand
TACAGAAGAGTCTGGGACGAACTTCTTTATTACTATTGGTTTACTGGTTGCGGTTTTCCAGCTTTTAGCCTTTGAAAACGAGAGAGTAGTAGGTTTGGAGAAAGGAAAGGAAAGGAAAAGGAGGAAACGCAGAGGGAAGGAAGGTTTGGGAAAGAGAAGAGAGGACGGTATAAAAGAGAGGTATGAAGACTTTGGAAAGGGCGTTATAGATTGAACTGAGGAAGAATGGAAGGAAGGAGAGAACTTTTCAAAAGGGAGAGGGAGACCTAGGAAATAAAGATAGGAAGAGAACAATTATAAGGATTACGGAAAGATAAATGGACGGTAGAGGACTATTACCTATCTGCGAGATTGTGGGGCACATGGCTCCCATTCTTTCCATTGTATTCGACCAAGCCTCTGTTATCTATACGGCCTAATCTATCATTAAAATTCCAGGCCTTCGCTAACTTTTAGTACTCAAGGTATGTAGGTACTTGATTTTTGGTCTGCATGTGATTCAAGTACTTCATTAGCCTCTTGAACAGACCCACACCCATGGTATGTGAAATATAGCTTAGTTTTGCTTACAAAGGCAGTAAATTTTACCCAAGATAAATTTCGGTTGTAAAAAGGTTTGAATAAAATGCATATTATACAGAGGTGTGGCGTACACCAAGGTGCTTCACTTGCACCGAACGGTTGTAACTCTCACAAGGCAATTTGTGATGTGTTTTTGGAACAATTTTCTTTTCCTTGGCGTGGA
>NW_007403817.1:0-745 GCF_000475195.1 Diaphorina citri | reverse complement strand
TCCTATGCGAGCAGTATACATTCAGGTCACGTATAAACAATGAAAGGGACTTTTCAGTCCTATGCGAGCAGTATACATAAGCACTTCAATCATTATTTACCTGAAGATATCGCACCAGTCCGCTGTCAGGCCGATGCCACATGTAATAGAAGTGGCCAAACCCAGAGATGAACAAATAGGAGGAGGCAAATATTCGCATGTGATTCAATATGGGGAGCTGGGTTCGAGCCCCGGTCATGTGAGAAATCACCAGGATCAACTGCATACACCCTGTAACACAGAGAGAGATTTGTACATATTGAACAATCTGTATAAGATAGATGGTGGATTTCACCGATGACTTAATTATAGAGACTTCACTAATGGGAGAATTTTTAATCCTCCAAAAAGGAAAACTAAAAACTCCCTTTTGGATCATTAAAAACTCCCTTTTGGATCATTAAAAACTCCCTTTTGGATCATTAAAAACTCCCTTTTGGATGATTAAAAACTCCCTTTTGGATCATTAAAAACTCCCTTTTGGATCATTCAAAACTCCCGTTTGGATCATTAAAAACTCCTTTTTGGATCATGAAATTTTTTGTCATTAGTGAAGTTTCTCACAAGTCATTGGTGAAATCCACCAAAAGAGGAACAAGAATAGATTTTTCCCCATCCGTGGCACAAGCTCTGCTTATACGGGTGGGTATACCATTTATATGAAAATGTATGTTCTGAGTTTTTTGTCGATGAAATATAAATGGAA
>NW_007403816.1:0-745 GCF_000475195.1 Diaphorina citri | reverse complement strand
TTTCTCCTATCCTGTATTCCTTCTCTCTTCGATTTCGGGACGATAAGACCATAGCAGTTACAGTTCCCTCTGTCAAACTTCTTAAAAAAAAATCCCCTTGCTATTTCTTTAGCAAGGGGATTTCCCATTACCTCTACCTGCACGGATCAGGGGATAAGTAAACGAGATTACCATGTTTTACCCATGAGTAAATTAACATCGGATTACAATGACCTCTGACTTTGAGTCAATAGAGGAGACAGGGTAGTACTTCGGACGCCAAGGTTCCACAGTTTCAATTTCATTACCTCACAGGGGTGCTTTGTAATTTAGGTACTTTAAGAATTCCAATTGAGATAATAACATCTAGGTACTACTGAAGCAATATTTCGCTATATCAATAGCGAAGGTTGAGCGCGAAGGACATCCCACTCGGAAAATTTTGTTCCGCCAAAACCAGTTTGCCTCAAAGCGATCACTCTAAATCTGATTGAGAGGCCGACGACAAACGCCGACCCCATCTGAACATGGGAAAAGGCGAAGAAGAAGAAGAAGAAGCAGAAGAAGAAGAAGAAGAAGAAGAAGAAGAAGAAGAAGAAGTACTAAAGCTGTCTGTACACATAATCGATGACGGTCGATCGACGACGTGAATCTATGTTGTCGAGGCAGTGTGGAGGGTTTCAGTCGTCATCGATTGACAGTCGTCAACTACCTATGTGTGAACACAACTTTAGGTTTACTTTGGTCGATCGTTATGAATTGTATC
>NW_007403815.1:0-745 GCF_000475195.1 Diaphorina citri | reverse complement strand
AAAAAAGTGATTGATATTAACACTCCGAACAGTCCACAAGTCAAGTTGAATCGTAGAATCACCATCTGCATTCACGGGCTGGGTCAACTGAAGGACATAATGAACATCACTCAAGTGATACGAGTGGATAATCAAGCAATCAAAAACTCTGCCTGAAAAAAAAAAATTCTCAAATGGCAAATTCTAGAATTTTTTCTCTCATTAAAAGAGGAAAAAATCCGATTTGAATTGCTAAATTATCAACTGAATCGCAAAAGAATTGATAATTAGGAACCAATTTAATGATAAGTGCTCTCTCAAAGAATCCTATTGAACATAAAAGATGCTGGGAAAATCCCCAGGTAATTGTGTTTAGGTTTCAAGTATTACATAAATGTAATTAGTATCTATCAGTTACATAACAATATGGTTTTCAGTGGTAGCTATGTTATTTGATTGCCTAGGTCAGTTTTAAACATAGCGTGACCAAAGCCCTAACCATGCTATGACGTTTGAGTAAACCCAGAATTCAGACTTAGCTTTGAATACTTCATTTATGTATTGCTATTCCCACATACCTTTTTTTATACATATATTACTAATTCTATTTTTAACTCTTCAATCGTTATTACTAATTCCATTTCTAACTTGGTTTTTCGTGCTTTCCACAATTTTATTTGACTTATTGATATCAATTCAACTTCTGTGACAGGTAATCCAACACTCGAAGCAATCTTTTAATGACTTTCCCATCACTATCATGAGT
>NW_007403814.1:0-745 GCF_000475195.1 Diaphorina citri | reverse complement strand
CCCCCCCCCAGTTCATCTCTCTTTCTCCCCCGCTTATTTTTTAGGTTTGTTTGTTTTATTTGGAAATCGTGTTGGATTTATTTCTTCATGTTGCATTTACATATTTGTGGTGAAATAGCTTTAAAGTTTTTGATTTAATTTGGACATTTTTACTGAATACATCAGTTTCCTTATTATAGGATAACGAAAGTAAAAAGCATGTTTCACACCTATTTAAGGTGATACAACTATATCCAGTTAATTTTGCGCCTAACAATACTGACTTGGAAATTTTTTTTTTCAGTGTGTTTTCCCAAAGAGCCTACAGCGCAGCGTAGGCCAACAGACTGACTTTTGAACTGACTTAGGGCTGATTGTATAGAGGGGCTTAATAGAGTTTTATGTAAATTATAAATACTGATGATGGTTCACACAGTACCTTACCTATTATATACGCGTAGGTATTTAAAAAATAATCAAGATTTCACACTAGATGATAGATGATTATCTTGTTTTATTACTGCAGGAAAAGAAAAAGCAAAAAGGTGTAGGTACATATTTTTATTATTATCATTTCACATTTTTACTTTCTATATGATTTTTTTTTTTTTATCATCACACGATTGTCCGAAAACAAAAGCATCATCATAAAAATAGCACTTTTTTTAGCTGGTAAAATATTGCCTATGGGTGACTATTAGGTATGAATACCTATACATATAACTTGTATGTATCCTCGTATGTATGAAATAAAAAAAAGTCTTTC
>NW_007403813.1:0-745 GCF_000475195.1 Diaphorina citri | reverse complement strand
TTGAGAACAGAAGAGGACAGGATAGGAGAAAAATTAACCCTTTCGTGTTCCCTAGAAAAAAACCTTAAGAACAGAAGAAGACAGGATAGGAGAAAAGCCAACCCTTTCGTGTTCCCTAGAAAAAACCTTAAGAACAGAAGAAGACAGGATAGGAGAAAAGCCAACCCTTTCGTGTTCCCTAGAAAAAACCTTGAGAACAGAAGAGGACAGGATAGGAGAAAAATTAACCCTTTCGTGTTCCCTAGAAAAAAACCTTAAGAACAGAAGAGGACAGGAGAGGAGAAAAGTTAACCCTTTCGTGTTCCCTAGAAAAAAACCTTAAGAACAGAAGAGGACAGGATAGGAGAAAAGTTAACCCTTTCGTGTTCCCTAGAAAAAACCTTAAGAACAGAAGAGGACAGGAGAGGAGAAAAGTTAACCCTTTCGTGTTCCCTAGAAAAAACCTCAAGAACAGAAGATGACAGGATAGGAGAAAAGTTAACCCTTTCGTGTTCCCTAGAAAAAACCTTAAGAACAGAGGAGGACAGGATAGGAGAAAAGTTAACCCTTTCGTGTTCCCTAGGAAAAAACCTTAAGAACAGAAGAGGACAGGATAGGAGAAAAGTTAACCCTTTCGTGTTCCCCAGAAAAAACCTTAAGAACAGAAGAGGACAGGATAGGAGAAAAGTTAACCCTTTCGTGTTCCCTAGAAAAAAACCTTAAGAACAGAAGAGGACAGGATAGGAGAAAAGTTAACCCTTTCGTG
>NW_007403812.1:0-745 GCF_000475195.1 Diaphorina citri | reverse complement strand
AAAAAAAAGAAGACTTACATAATGTTACAAAAGGGTCTAGAAAAATGTTAAATGGGGATTTGTGATATTTGTTTTGTAATAGAGATGTCTTGTTTCTTATCACGTCTTGAGATCTGCTATCGTGAGTTACAGTAGAGATATAGGTAAGTTACAATGGAGTTATGAGTTACTATGGAGTTATTTGAGTTACAATGGAGTTATAATAGAGATAGTTGAGTTACAATGGCCATGGTTCAGATTATTTTGACTCCTCAGAGGTCATATTGAATCATTGAGATTCTCTAATCTGTGATTATTATTCCATGTCCTGATTCAAACATAAAACTGGGTATGTTGGAATTGAGCAGATTGGGCTGTTGTTGAAAGAATTGGAGGTATACTGGATTTAGCCCGGTAGCATCCGTTTACGCCATAATCCAGGAGCTGAGACCGAATGAAAATGTTTAGCTCGTGAGTTCCGAAAAGGACTGTCCAACACCCTATGTGCTAAATTGGGTTTTGAGATTTTGAGTACTGCTGATGATTCGGTCCAGAATATCCGCGTAAGGGTGTCCTAGAATCCCATAGGACACCCATTTTGGGATGTCCTATTGAACTTTAGTAACTTTTAGTCATTCAGTGTGTTTGAAGCTGTTGTTCTGTGTACAAAACAATTTGATTTCTCGTCCTTTCAGGCTGCTCAGTTCATTGAGCGTTATCTCGAGAAATCTCAACACGTTGGCATTGTTCCTTTTTTTGTGCCCGT
>NW_007403811.1:0-745 GCF_000475195.1 Diaphorina citri | reverse complement strand
CCATGTCCTCACGCTACTCAGCGTCATTACAAGCCCTGTCCAGAGTAGAGAGCAATTCCTCAACGCCACAACACAGGTGGATAGTAAAGAACATTGGGTGATTATCAATGAAGATACAGACGATGATGAAGATGATGTGGACTTGGCGTCCTACGCACTACTCAAGGAGAATGATGTGATAGCCCTGCTAAATCAAATACCAGTGGATGTGCTGGTCAGACAGTTACTGTGTATCAGATATGATATGAATATACTACTTGATGAGGTATGTAGCTACCTTATGACATCGAAGCCTATCTGGGAAAGCATGCCGCGTATTTGAGGTCTATAAAATAAGCCAAACTTTCATAGAAAACAACTGAAACAAGACATAAAATGGCCATTCTCTATTTTTACTCCTCATATTTCTGTTCGAGAATAATACCAGTGGTTAGGTACAATCATTGAAATGAGTGAGAGATACTCCCATGAACTCTTAGTTCGAAAAAAACAACTGAAACAAGACATAAAATGGCCATTCTTTATTATTACTCTTCATATTTCTGTTCGAGAATAATACCAGTGGTTAGGTACATGAACTCTTAGTTCGAAACTATTCGAAAATTAAGCGGTGTAGTATCATTCAGTCTGCTTAGCAAAATAAGAGTAAGTAACTGGAGAAACGTCGTAAATATCATTTAGTTAGAACTTTGTTCATTAATTTTATTTCAGATAACCACAGAGAGTTTACTTCGTCTCCTAGCTA
>NW_007403810.1:0-745 GCF_000475195.1 Diaphorina citri | reverse complement strand
TTAAATGTTAAATGACATGAATTTGTTAGTCGATTTCATTATTAAATTAAAAACCCAGATATGTAAGTATGCTGTGTCATTTTGGCAACCCGAACTTTGGGCAGTCCGTCAATAAATTTTATTGTTTTTCTCTATGCTATGCCCAAGGACAGCTGAGCTTTTCGGGACGGGGGACACAACACGAAAGACCCAGCGGGAGTGAGTGTGTTAAGAAATTGAACGCAGCAGGCGTGTTAATGAACAAATATTTAGACATGGAGTCAAGCTAAAGGAATTCTTTAATCGACTTCAATAGGGTTAACTCAGATATGCCCTTTATCCTTGTAAAAGGGTGTTTTAAGCCTTTTCGTGTGTCCGTATGTACACTTAGAGGACTGTTAAGTCAATAAGGTTCGAATTATTTGAGGAATATTTCTCCATAATACGTAATTAGAGGAGTTAGTCTGAACACACAAAAGACTTAGATGAGTACGTAAAAGACTTAGATGATTAGAAGACGTTAATAGTCGAATATTAGTGAGATTAGCCGATGAAAATGATGCTCTTTTGTTGTACTGCCCTATTATATAAACAATATAATATTTACCTTATGGTAAGTGATGGTAATAGTCAAAAAAGCACTCCAATAAATATTATTAGATTATTACATAGGAAAAAGATAACAATAATTGTTAATCCAGACAAGTAAATTGATATTACTTGTATTTATTATTTTTTACATTTATTGGTAAATATTGAAGACGTC
>NW_007403809.1:0-745 GCF_000475195.1 Diaphorina citri | reverse complement strand
AATAATAATAATACACTAACCTAACCAGCTTTTTCGTCTAGGTTTGGATATAGCGTGAAAAAAAGACATTTAAAATGGTTCAAAATACTAAAACATACCTATTTTCCTATAATAGGCTATAAATTTCTTATGGTATTTTCCTCAGTCACTAATTACCTAAAAAAAAGTAATTAGCTAATTAGGTTAGGTACCAACAAGCCTTCCAAACTGATGTTGGAATTAGATGTGATTGTAGATGTGTGATAATTTCCTGTTCCTACCAAACAAGGTTTCAAATTCAGCCTTGATAGTGTTAAGCTTCAATGTTTCTTATGGAGGAGCTATAGCTTCTAGAAATCTAGAACCACTAATCTTAATATCTTGAACCTAAAGCCAGCCTATTTACTGTTTGGACTCTCGGATGTTAGGTACCAACAAGCCTTCCAAACTGATGTTGGAATTAGATGTGATTGTAGATGTGTGATAATTTCCTGTTCCTACCAAACAAGGTTTCAAATTCAGCCTTGATAGTGTTAAGCTTCAATGTTTCTTATGGAGGAGCTATAGCTTCTAGAAATCTAGAACCACTAATCTTAATAATATGTTGAACCTAAGGCCAGCCTATTTACTGTTTGGACTCTCGGACCCCACCCGTTAACAAAATCCTGGATAAGGCCCTGGTTTCACACTTTTACTTTCCTTATCCTATAGGAAGGAAAGTAATGTAATCGGGTCAAAATTTCGATGGTCAGTTTTTAGTGCCAAA
>NW_007403808.1:0-745 GCF_000475195.1 Diaphorina citri | reverse complement strand
ATCAACACCATCTGTTACATGAAACATCCTTGCTGGTGTCTCAATTGATTCACCAGATCATTTCATATTCGATGCAATACATCCTGGATCATTATGAGGATCAATGAATTTCTGTTCACACTCTCTGAAGTGATTAGTGCAACTTTGTGAAGTTTTAGATCAGCATTCCAACTTGCTGCTAGGTTTATATCTTTGCCGGAAGAGCTTTCGAAGTGATGGGATGTTTTATTATCCGGAAAATCAAGATGGTATGAAGGATCTAAATAGATTGATGACGATAAAGATTTGTAAGGAATCTTACCTACCACTTCCTTTGTTGCTAATTAGTGAACAAGTTAGTATTACTTTATTAATTGGTTTTGCCTATTACAGGTAGCAATTATTTACTATTGATAAATAATTTCATTATTACACTGTTTTACTTTAGAAAAAGTAAGTACGTACAGGTAAGTAGCTATAGAAGTGTTTCCTTTTGCTTATTTCACAATTTTACTTCATGTAAACGTGTAGCAATTCTTTGCTTGATTAGCTATTGAATTCGAAGCACATCACTGCACGAACTTTGACGAAACGTACCTAGTAGACTCAGTTCCAGTTTCTTACATAATTATCAAAGAATCTTCTTTTCTGCTAGTTAGGTACTACTTTCAGTCCTATTTTGGTATACCAATTTGACATTTGAACGCACGAGTAAATAAGCATAATGAAAGTATCTTCCTTCAGAATACAAACCTAATGTATCCTG
>NW_007403807.1:0-745 GCF_000475195.1 Diaphorina citri | reverse complement strand
GGCCCATAAATACGGCCCTGCCTTCTGACCCATTCCATAATCGTGTGCCTCATAATTACACCTTTTGGTCCAGAGCCCCTGCTATGCTCCTATTTAGTCTCCTGCACCTAATCACCCCTAACGGTTCACCCTAATTACTAATGCACCAGACAGATCAATCAGCCAGTCATCTCTGATTGGGTGTACCATCTCAATAACCAATCCATTTAGAGAGGTATTTACTCTTTTCCTACCTAGATACTTTTAGATATACAATACTATGTAGAAGTATTTTTTTCTATTTAAATACCTAAGATAAAGTAGGTACAATGGTACATACATACTTTTAGATAGGTATTTTACTATTCACCTATCTTAGTTAAAGTGGGTACTTTTAAATCTAGGTAACTATATATACCTATTTACGATATTCACCCACCTAGGATAATGTCTACATTTAGATAGGTAAATAATAGCCTGCGATAGGAACCTGTTTTGGGTTGGAGGGACCATCTTTTTTTGTGGAGAACGTAATTGAATTGAATTGATTTATTTATTTGGTGCTTTTCAACACAGGGCTGTTAAGCACAAGTCAAGTACATATACAAACAAACATACATTAAAATACAAACAATATTAATAAAATAAAATAAGAAGAAGAAAGAGAGAGAGAAAAAAATACAGCAAAAAAAGTTACCTACCTACCTACTTATTTGTAAAGTGCTTGAAACTAAAACATACACTATGATACAACATCTAATATTCT
>NW_007403806.1:0-745 GCF_000475195.1 Diaphorina citri | reverse complement strand
ATCACTGTTAAAATTATCTGTAAATACCCACACAACATTACTATCTGTAAATACCCACACAAAATTATCTGCAAATGCATCACTGTTAAAATTTGTATATACCCACACAAAATTATCTGTAAATAGCCACACAAAATTATATGTAAATACCTACACAAAATTATCTGGAAATACATTACTGTCAAAATTATCTGCAAATACCCACACAGAATTATCTGGACATACATCACTGTCAAAATTATCTGTAAATACCCACACAAAATTATCTGGAAATACATCACTGTCAGAATTATCTGCAAATACCCACACAAAATTATCTGTAAATACCCACACAAAATTATTATCGGGACTGTCAAAATTATCTGTAAATAGCTACACAAAATTATCCGCACATATATCACTGTCAAAAGTATCAGTAAATACCCACACAAAATTATTATCTGGACTGTCAATTATCTGTAAATAGCTACACCTCTGTAATCTCAGCTCCTCACATCTGTAAGATAGAGAGCACTAGTTACAGATAATACATGTCTGGTAGTGCCATGGTAATGGTAACCCCCTGACTCATCATATGACTTTAAGTTCTACTGTGTGTGTGTGTGTGTGTGTGTGTGTGTGTGTCTTGTTTATGAAACATTCTAATAGTTTCTTTTTCCAAGTTTTAGCTTTGTACTTCCCATGTTGGGATCTTGTCTTCAAGAGACATTTGTCTTTGAATTTGAACACAAATCAATTTACATAA
>NW_007403805.1:8323-10663 GCF_000475195.1 Diaphorina citri | reverse complement strand
GTTCCGAGAACGAACATTATCCCATCAGGATAAAATCCGCCCCGGGCGGGAATCGAACTCGCGGCCTAGCGCTTACAACGCAGACGCACTACCAACTAAGCTAACTAACTAGGCTGGCATAAAAAGGATAAAATCCGCCCCGGGCGGGAATCGAACTCGCGGCCTAGCGCTTACAAGGCAGACGCACTACCAACTAAGCTAACTAGGCTGGCATAAAATATTTTCGACTAGTAATTTCTGAATGTGTGTTCCCAGCTTCCCAGCCTTGGTTCCACATGAGGTCAAATTTCCACTTCACTAAAAATCTGTCTCCACTGTTTTATCGTATTTCAAGAGTCGATTTTCTATTTTAAGACGCACTACCAACTAAGCTAACTAGGCTGGCATGAAATATTTTCGACTAGTAATTTCTGAATGTGTGTTCCCAGCTTCCCAGCCTTAGTTCCACATGAGGTCAAATTTCCACTTCACTAAAAATCTGTCTCCATTGTTTTATCGTATTTCAAGAGTCGATTTTCTATTTTCCTTTCGATAATAATCAAGCTAAACTCAAAGAAAACACTTACATAATTAGGATATTGGAGGTGTGAGGTTAAATTAAAAAAAAATCGTTGTTGTTTAGCCATATAGAAAATCTATGGGCCAACAGTACACATCTGGTCATGGCCCAGCTGTATACATAAAGCTAGCGCTAAGGTTTCCATAGGTACATCTCATTAAATTTGTAAAAAGAGGTTCTTTAACTGCAACCTTCTGTGAAATGTAAAATCGACTCTTGAGTAAAAAATCTAAAACTGGATCACCTATATTTATATTACTATTGTTCTTAAATAAACATTACAAAATTGCAATCTAATATTTATTTTTATTCATAAAAAAACTCATTAATCTAATAATATTCTGATATTTTTTTAGTACCTACCTTACCATACCTTATTAAGAACGTTGTTTTTATTCCTTATATGAATCCATTTAAAAAATCTAACTTGATTTAAATTTTATGTAAAATTAAATTTTACTTTGTTATATGATTTGAAATTTCTAGAGGTGATAAATTTGACGAGTGTTTTTATTTTAGATTTCTAGATACGCTTTCTTCTTTTCAATGGCAGGGTTCTAATCGAGGAGCTCTTCCATCCAAACACCAATATTTTCTTTCGCTGTGAGCCTTCGATATGCCGCCATGTCGTTTTATGGGCTGCACTTCTGGGTCTGAGTTATTTATATTTTCCAATTAATTTTTTAACTTTTTTCTGGAAAAAAATAATTTTCTTCCTTGATAAATAAAAAAATAAAAGGCACGGAAATCTAAAATTTAACAAAATTGTATACAACGGATTCGTACTTTGTATAAAATTCTCTTATATTACAGAAAACTGTGGAATACAGCATAAAATTAATAGATAATTAGGTATAGCCTATGTACAAGTTAAAGCATCAAAACGTACGAAATGCCGTTCCTTCTTGTCGTACGGGAAAAAAATCGTGTCGTATGACGTGGGAACACTCTCATTAGAATTACGTTGTCTACAGGACATTTCGTGTCGTTCGAGAAAAAATCGTGAGAGAGTGTTCCCACTACATACGACACGATTGAGAGTGTGGGAACACTTTAAATTCAGCCCTAGGGAGTTCAAAGGTTAAATTCTCTAAGAGAAAATACTGTGGGAAAAGGGAATGAAAAATTAAAACGGGACAAAAGCTAGAGTTCCCATGGTTCGACCGAGAGTCCCGAGTTCGATTCCCGGCAGGGTTTTCGGTATTGACAATAGAGCACCCTCTTAAATACAAGAGTAGTACTATGTACTATTTTATAAGTAAAACATTAAAACTTCGTGAAAATCAATTTTTATGAAAACGTACCTTTGGTATTGAGCGAAGATAATACTGAGTGCAGGTACTAGAAGTATGTAAATAGTGAGTGAGTTATGAAAAGAACTACTCAGTGAACTACTCTGTCAGTGAGTCAGATCATAAAAGATTATATATATTTTTTAAGATGATTTGACAAAGGGAACTCATTCTGAAACTGAGTAAGTGAGATAGTCCAGTGATAAAAGAGTTTATAGTTCCATTTACTCATTCACTTTGTACACACCTCTAGCAGTTGGTTTACTAGTGGTTGTACTAAGCAAATTTGACTAGTTTAATAGTAGAGATTTCTGTTGAGTCTCCGCCATGTAATCAGTTGAGAGTGGACTTGTTTGTTTCCATTTCGATGATCATCCAGGATTAGCTGATGATGTTGAGTAAGACGAATGACATATTCTGTAGGAGTTGAATGTCTGGAAAAATCGGAATATGGTAAATTGTGAATAAGCTCTATATTCCATAGTTTGC
>NW_007403805.1:0-720 GCF_000475195.1 Diaphorina citri | reverse complement strand
GAGAAGGAAGACAGGATAGGAGAAAGCCAGCCGTTCCGAGAACGAACATTATCCCATCAGAATAAAATCCGCCCCGGGCGGGAATCGAACTCGCGGCCTAGCGCTTACAAGGCAGACGCACTACCAACTAAGCTAACTAGGCTGGCATAAAATATTTTCGACTAGTAATTTCTGAATGTGTGTTCCCAGCTTCCCAGCCTTGGTTCCACATGAGGTCAAATTTCCACTTCACTAAATCTGTATCCATTGTTTTATCGTATTTCAAGAGTCGATTTTCTATTTTCCTTTCGATAATAATCAAGCTAAACTCAAAGAAAATACTTACATAATTACGATATTGGAGGTGTGAGGATAAAATTAAAGAAAAAAAAAATCGCTGTTGTTTAGCCATATAGAAAATCTATGGGCCAACAGTACACATCTGGTCATCGTCCAGCTGTATACATAAAGCTAGCGCTAAGGTTTCCATAGGTACATCTCATTAAATTTGTAAAAAGAGGTTCTTTAACTGCAACCTTCTGTGAAATGTAAAATCGACTCTTGAGTAAAAAATCTAAAACTCGATCACCTATATTTATATTACTATTGTTCTTAAATAAACTTTACAAAATTGCAATCTAATATTTATTTTTTATTCATTAAAAAAAAACTCATTAATCTAATAATATTCTGATATTTTTTTAGTACCTACCTTACCATACCTTATTAAGAACGTTGTTT
>NW_007403804.1:0-745 GCF_000475195.1 Diaphorina citri | reverse complement strand
AATAAGACTACCTCTGGCAACAATGATCGGTGTCAAACTAGTGGTAAATTTCATGTCCAACGTTGTATGAAGCTGAAATAGGCCACGAGATTCAAATAGACTGGACAGCAAGACATACCACCGAACATACATGGATGACTTAATACAGCGAAAACAGCGACACGACTTTTCAAGAGATAAAACAGATATGGCCAAGGCAAAATATTACACAACATCATAGAAAACATAGTATAATAGAGTGTTTGCTCCATACTAATGGGGATACCTGTAGTGACTATACCACTATGAAATGGAATAAGAATAGAGTGTACTTACTTTATTTACACAAATGTTGCGGTGTACAGTCGTAAATTTTAGACATGTGTTTTAGCGTTTCTAGTGACGTCACTTCAGCTGGTGCATGTTGCAGATGTGTCTTCAAGACATGGAAGTAGGTCTTTTTAGAGGAACTGGTTCAGTGTCAAGTCGGTTGGTCTTTTAAAATGCTTGATAAGTCCTAGCTTCTCTGTATCACGGGAGCACAACAACAAGGACTGACATAAACCTACTAAACTTGATATTGTCAAATGATTAGCAAAATTCCGTAATATGGACAAATTCACCCGAGGAAAATTATGTATGAAAGTTCAAAAAATCAAGCTGGATATCTAAAAACACTTTATGTTCAAGGCCATTACTAAATTAATAACCCAAGTTCGTACTTACGTAGATTTACGTGAGATTTTGGGTCTTTAAAGCCATTGTG
>NW_007403803.1:0-745 GCF_000475195.1 Diaphorina citri | reverse complement strand
AGTTAGAGCATAGAGCTGATAAGCAGATAATAGTGGCGTTTCTCCTCCAAGCCAAAGTCAAGAGTCAAAGGTTTCAACAGGTGGCTCGTGATAGCCTTTGTGAACCAGGTGTGGGGTATGGGTATTTCCTAAAATTAGATCAACCATTTGTAAAGTGCCGTAGCCAGATCGATATCACCTGAAAGTATAATAAGTTAATAACTATCTGTAGGTGATCGTTTCTCCTCCAAGCCAAAGTCAAGAGTCAAAGGTTTCAACTAACAGGTGGCTCGTGATAGCCTTTGTGAACCAGGTGTGGGGTATGTGTAATGTGTATTTCCTAAAATTAGATCAACCATTTGTTAAGTGCCGTAGCCAGATCGATATCACCTGAAAGTATAATAAGTTAATAACTACAGTAGGTGATGTAATTAAAATGAGAGTGTTCCCAGTACACACGACACGATTTTTTTTCCAAACACCAGGTGGGAACAACCTCCAGGGGGGTGGTTTCAATAAAAGGGAAGAAGAAAGAAATCCCAGCAGAGAGCCGCAGAATCGTACTAAATAAGAGAAGGGAAAATGTGTAGGTATAAATGTGTAGGTATAGTATGTGTAGTTATAGTATGTGTAGGTACTACCTACTTACCTATAGCCTAGACCTATTATCAATTACCAAATCTACGGCATTGACTTTGACACTAGATTTGGGCAACCAATTAACACAAGTGCCGCAAGATAAATCGCAACTTAGGTCCGTGAGAAG
>NW_007403802.1:0-745 GCF_000475195.1 Diaphorina citri | reverse complement strand
AACGGCTGGCTTTCTCCTATCCTGTCTTCCTTCTCTCTTCGATTTCGGGACGATAAGACCATAGAAGTTACAGTTCCCACTGTCAAACCTATTTTAAAAAAAAGTATTAAAACATTAAATTACGCCCAGATTGGCCAGTTTAACGCCTTAAACAAGAACGGCCATATCGGAATTTCAGTGTTTTTATGAGTCTATTTGCTTGTACTACGTTTGTGCTGGTTTTTGCCGTAAAAATAGTCGTTTGTGCTCATACGATTCTCGAAATGTATGGTTTGAAAGCTGAATCTAGTTTCAACTGAACTTTTTCATCTCTTCCAGGGAATCCAGCCACGAATGTCTTGATGACATTCCACCCAAAGTCCCAAACAATGACACTCTACCAACTCTGGATCTAGATGCCAACAAAGATAATAACAGCAACCTGAAACCCATTTCCAAATACAGGAAAGGTCTTCCACAGGTAGGTCCTGATAGGAGATTTTCCTCTCTTCAATACTGGTACCGTACTTACTACTTACTAATTTTACTCTCTTCAATAAAAGTACTTACCTACCTACTTTAATACGCGGCGGTGGTCCAGGGTTTAGGCAAGGGACAATGATCCATTTTCTATAATCCCTGTTGTGGTCGCGCACTTATTTTTCGATCTCCGGCCTAACAATTCGCTGTTCCTCTTCTATCCACAGTTCCTAGCAACATCGGCCGTCTATTTGAACCTGTTCGATATGGGAATGGCCTTGGGATT
>NW_007403801.1:0-745 GCF_000475195.1 Diaphorina citri | reverse complement strand
TACCAAGAATTAATAAACACACCTATTCTTTGCACTTTCTTATAATTAATTCAAAAGAAAAGAAAAATAGCTCGCAAAATTGCGACATTAATCTATTTAATGGGAGAGAGGGAGTGAGAAAGAAGGGAAAGACAGAAAAGGGTGGGTATTTGAGTAAGTAAGTGAGTACAAGAGAGAGTGAGAGTGAGAAAGAGAGAGAGAGGGAGGGAGGGAGAGAGAGAGA
Source organism: Diaphorina citri (assembly GCF_000475195.1). NCBI lineage: Eukaryota > Metazoa > Arthropoda > Insecta > Hemiptera > Psyllidae > Diaphorina > Diaphorina citri. The sequence goes on along the minus strand of NW_007403801.1, from coordinate 522 downwards.
GGGAAAAACTGACTGATAAAAGGGAGTTTTATGGTGACATATTTTTGCAGACAGTACCTACATAAGTAATTATTATCATGTAATTATAGCAATATTAGGTACCTCCCTACTTGGTACATATTGAGTCTCTGAGGAACACTCGAAGTATGAGTACATATTTATTATGAGACTTCATATTTAGAGACATTTTCGTACCGTAAATAAGTTGTTTTCTAGCTCATCTATGTGGTGAGTTCTAAGCTAAATTACCTACCCGGTTTTACCTGACCCTAGGGGTATAATTAGTATTTACGGAATACCTGTCTGTATTCCGTGTGATTTACACATCTATTGAAAGAACGAAGTAAATTAGATCAATTAGGAAATTTTTAGAACAGAAATGCGCTGATTTTTGGGTCCCATGAAGTCCCATCACCGGTTTTATAGGCCAGATGTGAGTTCTCCAGTTATTGAACAAGTAGGTCACAGTTTTCTCCTCTCCTGGAGATTCTCATGAGAATTGATCAAGCAATACCTAACGCT
>NW_007403800.1:0-745 GCF_000475195.1 Diaphorina citri | reverse complement strand
TAGGAGTTCACTTGAAAAAGAGCTCCCTGCTTTTAATTTGTAAGCAGCATATTGGAAAATAAGATAAGAACTCATAATATCCTTCAGTTCATTCCATATCTCTCGTCGGAGAGTTATGAGACACTTTCATTGTTCCGTAAATTCGTAGACCTAAATAATATATATCGCAATTATACTACCTATCCTAAGTATAATTTCACGAAAACTCGTTTAACTGTAACAGTATTCCAAATTTCAGAAAATTATTACCTTAAGTAACCCAATACTTATTGACAACCCAAGAACATGTAACCTTGCCTTCACTGCCGGTACCTTGTTGGTTGAGGTGTAAATGAAGGAAACTTGACATAGCGTGATGTGGAAATGAACACTGAACAGTACTTTTTCCATTGAAAACAACGTAACAAGATAGAAGTGGAAGAAAAAGAGGAGTTGAAATAAAGAGGCTAAAGGAAAAGTAGCAGAATAATTAAACGAGAAAGAAAGTGTTAGACGAGGTTTAGAATATGGCGAACAACATTCTAACAGCTATGAACTATGAAGCTATTATAGAACGAACAGACATGTTAATCACAGGTTGGGTGTTGTTTGTGAAGGAAATATAGCTACTTCTCCTGATGTTTTACATGAAAAGGAAGGTACATAGGTTACTGTTACAGTGAGTACCACGATATGTACAACCTTTCTATCAGAGGTACCTACACGTGTACGTAATTTTCAAAGACTGAAAATTTGGCTGCAATTG
>NW_007403799.1:0-745 GCF_000475195.1 Diaphorina citri | reverse complement strand
AAACCTTCTGATAATGTTATACGTCCTTCCAAATCGTATCAATAATTCATGTGGTTTATGAAGTGATTTACCTATGTAGGTACCTACTACCTAATCTAACAGGAGATTATGAGCCCAGTTTTAATTACTACCTACTTACCAAGTACCTACCTACCTTCCTACACCTACCTCTAGACTCTAGCTTCACCTTCGTAATGTGATGGTTAGGTCGTTAGGTATACATCACCTACTTACCAACCCTACGGAAACTGTATTTTTTGAGATGTTTGATAGAGGGAACTGTAAATGCCAAGGTCTTATCGTCCCGAAAGCGAAGAAAGAAGGAAGACAGGCTAGGATAAAGCCAATCGTTCCGAGAACTAAACTTACCTGTTTAGGATAAAATCCGCCTCGGCCGGGAATCAAAGCTGCGCCCTCCTGCTTATCAGCCAAGCGCCTACCAAAGCCAGTATTTCATTGTTCCCTACTTACTTACTTACCTGCATACACTTTGCTAAAATTTTATGACTTGGACTCGAACCACCAACCTCCAGATCCGAAGTCCATCGCGCTAACCCTACCTGCATTCCACCTTGCATAATGGCTTCAGAGCAGATTCTTCTGATTGTTTGTTCTGATAAGGAATAGAACTACCGGAACTACGCTCGCTTGACTATGACTGGCTCTCAGCTCTCTTTTCTTGCAATATCTCTACAGAGCTTCTCACTAACCAATGGTAAGTGCTGTCAGTGGCGTCTGGCGTAGC
>NW_007403798.1:0-746 GCF_000475195.1 Diaphorina citri | reverse complement strand
GTATACATTTTGTACGTGAGCTTTTAAACATTTTCGTTTACCACCCTCAAGTTTGACTACCGAAAATGACAATGTATAGGTACATCCTAGAAAGGTTGGATGAGGCATTCTTCTAGATGGGGCAAAATCCTTGGAAAAGTTACAACAGATAGCTTTCTAGCTAACGTTTTTCTCTCGAAAATCAGAATTATGAAGTACATGTCCAGTTGTCCATGATAAAGTGTTCATTCTGTCTGCATGCATATGGAAACAGTTCAAACAATCTATCTACGAAATATTTACAAACTAAAATGGTACATACAGATTAATCTGAAGGGTCGACAAGCGGACAAATCCTGCAGAACCACTCACTTTCGATAGTCAAACTCGAAGCTTGATAGAGTGAAAGGCAATTTTAAGATTATTAGACTTTATCAGTGCTAAAACAAAAATAGAGAAACATTAAACAACAAATTTTACAAGAATCAAATACATTACAACGTGGAAAAATTTTAGCAATACTCGTTCATTCTGTAGATTTATTAATGGAGGGATATTTTAGGTTGTTTTAGAGATCCACAAGGTGGGTTTTAATTCCGCGGGGTCGCGGTATTTTGGGTGGGGATAGGAAATGCATGCTTTTTTTTTCTTATTTAAGATTATTTTTAGATTTAATGCAGTCAAGTTAGTTTATTTTAGGATGTTGGTTAGATTTTGTTTTATTTTATATGCAATATTAACATTCTGTCAGAAGCCTTGTGAAAACT
>NW_007403797.1:0-746 GCF_000475195.1 Diaphorina citri | reverse complement strand
CATTTAAGACCGGTTTTAGCGTCACCTATGCTAAGCTACGCCGAGCAAGGCCAATAAATGGATGGGTGACTTAAACCTCAATTTAAGACCGGTTTTAGCGTTACCTATGTTAAGCTACTCCGAGGAAGGCCAATAAATAGATGGGAGACTTAAACATTATATTGAGAATAAAGGGAGAACGGGCTCTAGTCTTGATTTTAAATCATTACATGAAAGTAAAATCAAAAAATCAAATCAAGAATAGTAATAAACTGAATATTAAATAAAATAGGTAGGTACATAAATACTGATTTTCTTTAACCAAGATCGAAAAATTCCCGGAGGGACGGACCCCGCTTGTTTATATTGCTCGAATAGGACTTAAGAGCCCTTTACTGTAGTAGATTCGTATAAGTTTAACCCATCTTTGGGGTCTGTCTACCCCATGCCTAAGTCTCAGAGTGGGCTTTTTGTTTATGGGGGGATCCTTTACTCCAGTAGGAGGCTTCTACCATAATTTATGGTAGTCAAAGTATCAAGCAAAGTTGAGGATAAAATTCCATTCCTCGGCAGGGATTGAACCTATGCCCTTCTGATTACCAGGCCAGCGCAGCGTCTTGACCACTATACCACGAGCGAAATTCATTAACTTCCATTTCATTGGTAGTTGAACAATATTTTCACAATATCGTAAGAAGGTTGAAACAGGAAGACAGGTTAGGAGAAAGCCAGCCGTTCCGGAGACGGACGTTCAGGATAAAATCCGC
>NW_007403796.1:0-746 GCF_000475195.1 Diaphorina citri | reverse complement strand
AGTTGATGTGAAGTTGTTCCAATCGTTAAGAAGTTGTTCCAGTTGTTGTGAAGTTCCAGTTGATTTTATCAAAGAGCCATCCTGCCACATTATGCCAAGGCATCTTCGCCCTCGGGCACTGAACACAGAAGTAGTTTTTATATCGGTTTTATATTACATGGTGAAGAAGATGGACCAATTGCACGTGCAGTGGTGGCGTAAAACGCCACGAGATGATCTACATGGTGAAGAAGATGGACCAATTGCACGTACAGTGGTGGCGCAAAACGCCACGAGATGATCTTGTATGTAAAGTACCATAGTTAGACCCGCCTTGTCTACCAGCTTTGTCTTAGGCTGCTCTCAGGTGTTGGCTAAATTATCTAATCTTTTGCAGATTTGCCTCTTTTGGTGCACATTTTTGGTTCCTTTAAAAAATTGAAATTGAAACCCGGGTACGTTTTTAGTCGTAGATAGCTAGATTGGGAGTGTATTTACTTCCAAGATGACATCCTCTCCCCAAACAAATAATTCTAATGTTTACTCAAAATGACTTACCTACTTACCCTTTTGCCTCCAGAAGGAAAATAGGGCTACCCTGAATAATTTTGCCATCAACAATTCGTACCTACATCAATAGTTTTTACACACTCACCTAGGTTACTATAAAATGGGCTGGTGATAGGTACTCGTCATAAATTTAGAATAGAATAGAACAGAATATACCTTGTTTATCTTGCCAGAATGAGACTGAACTTTAACCCGAA
>NW_007403795.1:0-746 GCF_000475195.1 Diaphorina citri | reverse complement strand
AACAGCGAAGAAAGAGGACAATGGTGATGTAAACGCCAAACATGATGAGAAGAAATCCAGTGGTGAGAATCAGACAGAGGTGGAAGCACCTAAGAAACGAACACGTAGGAAACGTGCAGAGATAGAGGCGGCTGAGTTAATAGAACACACCACGAGTGGAAACAGCGAAGAAAGAGGACAATGGTGATGTAAACGCCAAACATGATGAGAAGAAATCCAGTGGTGAGAATCAGACAGAGGTGGAACCACCGAAGAAACGAACCCGTAGGAAACGTGCAGAGATAGAGGCGGCTGAGTTAATAGAACACAACACCAGCAACTTTGAAGCCAGATTAGCTATCCTCATACTTTGAAACAGGAAAAACTTGGGGCTGCCCTAGAATATCTGAGTACATGGCAGTGTGCGAGACCAAGTTCCAGTCTGCTCTCCTGGACCCTAGTTAAAGATAGTAGATATCCCTACCCTAACAAATTTCATACTCAACAGTAATTAGGAAACTTACCCAAGTTGTACTGGAAAGATCTGGACTTAGCTGTATTTCTGACAGTTTTACATTCTTGATTTGAACTGGAACTTTGATCTGTTGTCCATTTCTTTTCTGAACATCCAAATTTTTCCTGAGACATTTCTATAATTCCTTTTTAATCATTAAGTTGGGAATATTATCACATTTAACCTTTTGCGGACAGATTCATGTGTCACATGAAATCATGGTTCCGCCATTATGGTAGGAGAAATATAACTT
>NW_007403794.1:0-746 GCF_000475195.1 Diaphorina citri | reverse complement strand
GTGTGTTTAGCAACATACTTGCCTATGCCGTTGATTAATTAGGTAGTAAATTGGTTAAGGTCTATTCTCTATTGGGACCCCCTGTCCCTCCTAACTCCTAAATTCCATGAAATCAAATGTAATGCGATGTTTGGCAACAATGCCTATTTTTTTGCTGTCACATTGATCTGGACACACTATAGGTTTGTTCAAAGTAAAAAAAAAGGCTCCATAGTTACGAAAACCTTTGAACTAATCAGAAGGCGCCTTTCTTTACTCGTACAGTGTGAACCGGTTATTTTCTGAAGATTCCGAATGGTCTTTGTATGGGAAAATTCGATGATGTACCTACCTACTACAGATTTGGTAACATTGTACAGTTGTACACGAGTCTACATAGTTTGTTTTTAGTTTGAACAACGTATAAAAATGGACTTGCACCCTAAATTGCACCCTGGGACCCTAAATTTGAACTTGCGACTTGCTTTGATGCAACGTGAACCTGTACAATTTTTCATCAAAATGTGACCAGACAATCGCGAGTTACTATAGTTATAGCGGAACAAAGATTCAGATATTCAAAAATCCAAACCAAATGCAAAACTGTCGAATTAAAACGTAGACGCCAGCCTAGTTAGCTTGGTTGGTGGCGCGTCTGCCTTTTAAGCGCTAGCCCGCGGGTTCGATTTCCGCCCGTGGTGGATTTTATCCTGATGGGATAATGTTCGTTCTCGGAACGGCTGGCTTTCCTCCTATCCTGTCTTCCT
>NW_007403793.1:0-746 GCF_000475195.1 Diaphorina citri | reverse complement strand
AGGTTTTCCTCATTTTCGCCTTTATTGGGGTTTTTTGTTTTGTTTTCAGTATTGTGGTTATTTTCATTGGCTTCTTTGTTTTTGTTTGGTATTTCTATGTTTGAATGGTGATTTTTTCCTCATTTTCGCCTTTATTGGGGTTTTTTGTTTTGTTTTCAGTATTGTGGTTATTTTCATTGGCTTCTTTGATTTTGTTTGGTATTTCCATGTTTGAATGGTGATTTTTCTCGCTCGTACTACTTATTTGCGAGCCTTGATTATTGAATTGATCATGATCATCTAACACTTCACTACTGTTGTGAGTGTTGTGAACACTTACTTTATCCTGAGTTTCTTTGAGTACATATCCATTCTCTTGAGTGCTATTCGTTGTTTTCCCTTTATTCACATCGTTTTCGTCTTCAGACTCCCACAGGTAAGGTAGGAGATCGTCCAATATTGATTTGTACGTGGTCGTTTGATGTTTTTGTTTGTTCGGTGTTGGCTTGACGATAACATATTTGTTGTTGGAGATGTACTCGACACTCGGTTCTTCTGTTGTGGTGAACTTGTCGTCAACATTTTTGTCACTGTGTTCTGGGACTTCATGTCCAATGTTTGCGTCTGCAGTGACTGGGTTTACTTGATGTTCGGATAGATGAATGTACTCGATTCGGTGCTGGTTGTCAGAGTTAGTGGCGTTGATGTGGGCATCTTCATCAAATCTGTCCTTGATGTGACTCGATATGATGTCATTTGAATCTGAA
>NW_007403792.1:0-746 GCF_000475195.1 Diaphorina citri | reverse complement strand
CGACATACAGCCTGATTTCCTCGAATTTGCCATCAAAAATTTTGTCAAAAGAGAACGAATGTGCCATCAAATTCATAAAGGGTGTCTACCAAAATGGAAAAATAAAATTCCCTGACTTTTCCCGGTTTTCCAGTCCATTTCACCAATGACTGAAACTTTCAGGGTGTCTACCAAAATGGAAAAATAAAATTCCCTGACTTTTCCCGGTTTTCCAGTCCATTTTTTTCCAAATTTCCAGTCTATTTTTTCAAGATTTTCCACCCTATTCCCACTGCGTCACAACAGATTTTTTTTTCTTCAAGCAATGTTCCCAATTAATTCTCTAATCTTTTTTCATCCCACTAGGGTAAGGGCTTAAGTCCTCCATTTGCACATGAAATAACTGTGCCGCAGGCCAAATTCTTTCATTCCCACTGCGTCACAACAGATTTTTTTTTTCTTCAAGCAATGTTCCCAATTAATTCTCTAATCTTTTTTCATCCCACTAGGGTAAGTCCTCCATTTGCACATGAAATAACTGTGCCGCAGGCCAAATTCTTTTAAAATATTGGCCCTGAGTCAATTTCTTACAACCATTTCCCTCTGATCTGGCTTTGGGCCCCTAATAAGTAGTTACTTACTACTATGAACACCCAAAATGACCCAACCGGGATTTTTTTTATTATTTTCAAAATCAACTCTAACAAGAAAAGAGGCGAACAGAATATTATAATAGCGCCGCAGGCGAAATTTTTGAACATTTTGGT
>NW_007403791.1:0-746 GCF_000475195.1 Diaphorina citri | reverse complement strand
AAAATAAAAACAAAATTTACATATTAACTTTCATAATTTATGAGAGTACTGGAGCTTTCCCAACTTGGAGATAGGGGGAGGCTTTGGGAGGGATTTCTGATGGTGAGGGGGACTTTGTGAATATATAGGCCATTTTAATTTCGGGTTTGAGGTTTGAACGTGGGGTAGATATACTCTTCCACGGTGGGGACTGTGGAGGGGAGAATGGGTGGGAATGAAAGGCTAGAATGGGAGAGATCCTCAGAAGGATAGGCGGTTGGGGTGGGAGAGACTTAAACACACCGAAGACGTAATATTTCTCTCCTAGAGTGGTGAAACTTGAGAGAGATTTACAGTAGGCGAGAAGTGGAGGTGACAGAGGACGTGAAAGAGCAGGAGTGAAAACGAGCTTATAATAATATCCTCCCTCAGTCCTCTCCATCTATTACTGCTACATCTCCTGTTCTATACGTAGGTTTTGCTGAGTGGGCATTTTGATTAAAACGAAGGAATTAAATAGGAAGAAAGGTGAAAATAATATAGTGAGGTAGGTATCTACCTAGGTATCTAAAGACGTGAAAAACGGCACAAAGGTGAAAATATATAGGTGGCGTAGGCACTTTGGCATAGAGAGTAAGTACTTCTAAGCTAGGGACACAATTTTCCATGCCACCGCTGCAACGACACTGCAACATTACGAAGAAGAATGAGATCGCGGGACAGAAGCCGCGACCACCGAACTGCCAGACTATCACTCCAATGTCCTT
>NW_007403790.1:0-746 GCF_000475195.1 Diaphorina citri | reverse complement strand
ATAAATAACTAGTGTCAGAGACTAGGTACTACACGATGTACTTGAACCACAGAAGATTTGCATTCAAACTACCTCCTCTAGAATTCTAGCACGCCCAAAATTTCAAGCCGAACGTAATTTTATGCAGGCGATCACCTATCTAAGTAGGTACTCTCTATGTAAGTAGATACCTATATGCTGTGTAAACTGTATCGCATACCTATCTAAGTAAAAACAGGCAGATATCAGGATCAAGTGTGTCACTAAGTGCGAACACTGCGACCATTAGTAAACTAGGTGTTAGGTGCGAACAAACTAATACGTTAAGTGCGCCTTCAAAATAAATGTGTTCTTTGAAGTATTCAAAACTTATTGAAGGCGCATCATTCTCATTCGTTTCCGAGCTTGTTCTTATCATAAGTTCTTTTCTCTCACTCGTAAGTTACGAGTCGTAACACTCGTAACTGTTCCCCTTCTGTAGGTACTAGGTAACGTAGGTAGCTATGTACCTAGATCTCTTGTGGCTTTGGTACGTTCTTAAAAGGGTAGCGAAAAATAATCGACATGCTAAACCGCTACAAGGATAGTTGAGTATCTTCTCAGTTGGAAAATGGGCGCTGACTCCTGGTCTATTAAGCAGGTTCAATCCCAGCCCAAGCTAGAAATTGTTTGCTTAAGTAAGTACTTATATTCATTTAAGTAGGTACCTACTTATATGTGTTCATTTTACTGCATAGCTCCATTTGTTTCAAACGTAAGAAGATCAA
>NW_007403789.1:0-746 GCF_000475195.1 Diaphorina citri | reverse complement strand
TTATTGTTTCAAAACACACCCAGCATTACTGTCACATTTGTTAGGGGCGGCTTGGGTCCGGTTTGTTCACATCTCATTTTTCTGGCGGCTCGCGGCTGGTGAATTTAAAGATGTTGATAAAAAGAAAAAAAAATCGATACCTACGTACCTATTAGGCTGTTTATCTTTCTTATTTCTTATGTAATTATATTTCAATTTCTTTTTGTTTCAGGTATGTATTGACAACCTCCCGGTGAGTTTTAATAGTATTTAGGTACTATAAACATTGAATCAGGTAAGTAGGTATTCAAGTTGGGGTTTGAGCTCTTTTTTTCAATTCCTAAAGTAAATGTTCCAGATCGGACACTCCATGCATTGAAGGGTTTCGAAATACTTTGTTATCATGTTATATTATAGATCAAGGGATTAGTAATATTGGCATCTTATATCCAATTCCCCCTTTGAAGTGAAATTTTACACCACCTATGATGCACTCATAATTTCCTATATTTATGTAGTTTTACCTAGTACCCACTGTCTGTGGGTAGAGGGAAAAAATGCCAGAAAAAAAGCCAGACATAACTGTGTGTATTTTTTTTCTCTCTCTATGTATCCTCCTTCTCTCTCTCTCTCTCTCTCTCTCTCTCTCTCTCTCTCTCTGAACTATTTCTGGTGTCTAGACTTTTTTAAAATTTACAACGTGAAAACTCATTTTCACGCAAAAATGTTCACGTAGGGAGAAGTAGAATGCAGACTGTAAAATAGGG
>NW_007403788.1:0-746 GCF_000475195.1 Diaphorina citri | reverse complement strand
TTCTGATTTCAATCAATGAGAATATTGTAATGTAATGTAAAGTTTTTCTTTATTTTGATTATAATACAATGAAGAAGGTAATAATAATATACAAAGGTACAATTTGGATTTACATAATCAGAATAAAATACAGAGTGATAATACTTATTAAATAGTGTTGGAAAATTCTTATTGTCTTAATCCGACTGAGTGCACCCCGAAACAGTCACTCGTCTAGATATTAACCGCGCAAGACGTTGTTTATTTCAGAGGTAAATTGGTGCTTTAGACGCTTGCTTTTCAATTTTTTCAGAAGAAACTTTGAGATTTTCTCTTTGCAACTGGTTGCACGAAATGCACGAGAAAGAGAGAGATAGAGAGGAAAGGGAGGGAAGAGAGAGAGAGGGAGAAGGAACAATTTCCGATATGCTATGTATAAATTGTATAATGACTCGTCTAGATATCAACCGCGCAAGACGTTGTTTATTTCAGAGGTAAATTGGTGCTTTAGACGCTTGCTTTTCAATTTTTTCAGAAGGAACTTTGAGATTTTCTCTTTGCAACTGGTTGCACGAGAAAGAGAGAGATATAGAGAAAAGGGAGGGAAGAGAGGGAGAGAGAGAGAGAGAGAGAGAGAGAGAGAGAGAGAAGGAACAATTTCCGATATGCTATGTATAAATTGTATAATAGGTATTACCTTCACATACCTACTTAATCTCCAAACCATTTCTGACCCTATAGAAATATAAGGACCTTACCCCCCTCTT
>NW_007403787.1:0-746 GCF_000475195.1 Diaphorina citri | reverse complement strand
TTAGATGACTTTTAAAGGACAGCAAAAGAAAAACAGATTTAGGTGACAATGAATGATCATGATCATTATCCAATGATGAATGGATTTCACACAGAGGGGACTATTTAGTCCAAGGGGGGACTAGTTAGACCCCATTAGACCTCACAATAGCGGTTTAGCGGGTTTTGAACCCCCGTAATCCTCACACAGGGCGGAGTTTTTTAAAAGAGAGAGTTTATAAAAATAGACCTTTACCTTAATTGCAACAATGCAAGGAATTCTCGCATTCTGATTGGTTCTTTCATTTAGGGTTGATGACTCATTGCTGCCATATCCATCTGGATGAATCATAGAAAAACCAACAGACGACTTTGAGTATTTGATCTGGGTCTCCAAACCCTCTGCCACTGATCACTGATGAGACCATAGAGACCCAAGTAGGGTCAGAAAGGAACCGAATAATTATTCTATTAGTGCCAGACAATTAAGACCATTGGAAACGAGATCATTCAAAACGTTCTTCAACTTAGTAAAGAAACTAGAGAGGGCGTGCACTATTTTCCATTTGTAGGTATCTGGATTTTAAAAAAGCCTATTATCCTGTTAAATAAAAAAAAATGTATCTACCTAATTGTGTTAAAGATGTAATGAACGATGGAATTTAAAGACGTGACCTTGCCTTGAAGTGTTCCATTCGAAAGGTCCTTGGTTCGACACTTGAAGGGAAATAACTTCGAGGACATTTTCCCACTTAGAGGACAAGGATG
>NW_007403786.1:0-746 GCF_000475195.1 Diaphorina citri | reverse complement strand
CCGCGATCAAGCGTTTAAAGGCAGGCGTGCTATACCCTCCAAGCTAACTAGGCTGGCTAAATCTGGACCTTGAATAAATGCACTCTGGTAAATTTTAAGACTTGACTGGGACTCAAACCACAAACCTGTGGAGTACGGTTCCGAAGTCTTCTGCGCTAACCAGTAAGACTTGACTGGGACTCAAACCACAAACCCGTGGAGTACGGATCCGAAGTCTTCTGCGCTAACCAGTATGTTGAATACCCCTGGTTTATTGGTACATCTATGTAGATTTGGATATTTGGATATGCATATTAATTTATGTTTTTGGCACATGTGGTCAAATTGTTTACAATAGGTACATCTGTTTTGTACATCATTATTATACAATAGGTATGGCCATATGAGTGTATTGCTGTATTGGTATAGGCAAAGGTGTGTCCACACATAGTCAACGGCCGTCGATCGAGGGCAATGTAGACATGTGTACCAATTTCATCAAATCGGACTGAACAAGACCTGTCCAGACTTTTTCCCATACAAGGGATGATGATGACCCTAAACAAGGGACAGACTAAACAAATGGAGCAGTTGCAAATGGGTAAAAATTATAAATAAATAGTCGATTCCTATGTAAAAAGTTGGGAAAAGTTCAAATCTGAAGTCAAAACTCCGAAAAAAATAACTGGAAAAGGTCGAAAATTCAATTTTTATTTTCCGTTCTAATGAAAAAGTTCAAATATGTGTGACGTCAGACTTTACGCAGT
>NW_007403785.1:0-746 GCF_000475195.1 Diaphorina citri | reverse complement strand
TAAGTTCCATACAAAGTGACCCTTAATGACCTTGCGAAATCTTGACGTTTGCGCGCCTCCTGGCACGCTTGAGTTTTCTGACTGCATTGAGTTGCGTAAAGTATCCAGTATGAACTTTTTCAAGTTAGCTTTGAATGTTAACTCCATACCCGGTGAATTAATCATGGGCATGATTCACCCTAGGAATGTATCACACGTAGCTCACTCAAAAGTTCACCATGTATGGACAAAAATGAAATTGTCAGAAGACATGAAATTGTATTCGAAATCCGCTCGACCCTGTTAACTTATTTAAACTTGAGATCTTTTAAATAATTTATGGGTCAAATCTTGGAACTAATTTTTGAATTTTCGTTTCCTATTTCAGAACAAAGATCTAGCCACATTCAAATCCTTACTTCACATCAAATCCAGCCTTACCTCAGCCATTACATTTCTACATCATGCTGAAACCATGCCGGTCTCACAATCCATTCAATGCCTATTCGAATCCCTGCCTGGTCTATATTATCATAGAGAGCTGGATATTGTGGGGGCGTTCATAGATGTTTGCACCAATAAGTAAGTTATGTTGAAAAGTAGGGAGGATTTTTATTTTTATTATTTTTTTTTAAGGTGGTCTTGTCTCTGTATAACTGATAGGTATTTAATGACGAGGGTTTTACCTTCAATAGATCAGTTGCGCTTACTTGGGTGACGTTTCAAAGTCATAGAGCAGGAAAAATGAGGACCAACGGAATTTTTCT
>NW_007403784.1:0-746 GCF_000475195.1 Diaphorina citri | reverse complement strand
TTTCTCGGCATCCAAGGTGTTTCGAACCCCCAATCCTTCCACTGTGAGATAGGTAGGTAGGTATCATGCCTATCTGCACGAACGCGGACACGGATATGCCTACCGGTGGAAAGTAAGTTATATACCCAAGTACAATAAGTACTCATGTACCATTGAGCCTCAATGATTGAGGTCACCTGCGTCACGAGATTCAGCAAAAACTACTGAAGAATGAGAATCTGTGAAGATGAGTGATGAGATTATCTATGAGACTGCTGGTGCTGAAAACTTCCGAGAGTACTGAGGGTGACATAGGCTATTTAAATTTGTCATATTCCATCCCGGTTCAAAATGGCAGCACCTCAAAGTTATGACTCTTATGGCACGCTGATCCCGTACAAAGGACGGGTCAGTATATGTATACGAGTGACTGGACAATCACTTGGTGCTGCCATTTGTGGAAAAATCGTAGCACAATTTGAAGTATGTGTTACAGTTGCTGTAATGTATCTAAAGATTCGGGTACTTATTTGAAGAATTTCATTTCGAAATTTAATGTGCCTATACGTATACACCTCTATGGATTTTATGAGAGTATGGATTTTTAAGGAATTTTAATTGTGTGAAGCATTAATGCTTGTCACAAATGTCATTCCCTGCCTAATGCACTATGCTAAATTTTATGACTTGATTTGGACTCGAACCACCAACCTCTAGATCCGAAGTCCACTGCGCTATCCACTACACCACTGAGGTATGGATTTTTA
>NW_007403783.1:0-746 GCF_000475195.1 Diaphorina citri | reverse complement strand
AAATAAGGAAATTTGGAAATTGATTGCAAAGGAGGCACTTAGTAGGTAATGCTGTGATATCAAAACAAGTCGTGAAAAGCTCTGCTGCTTTAGGTACTTTTTTTATGATAATTTGTTCCTAAACCAACCCCAGTGGTGTAGTGGTTAGCGCGGTGGACTTCGGATCTGGAGGTTGGTGGTTCGAGTCCAAGTCAAGTCATAAAATTTAGCGAAGTGCATTAAGCAGGGAACGACATTTGTGACAAGCATTTATGCTTAACACAATTAAAATTAACCCTGTTGGGACCATTATATCATTTTTGTTTTAACCCTGTTCGGACCATGGTCTGATCTTATCAATTACGCTTCTCCACTAGTTCAAAAGCAAAACTTTTGACGCAAAAGGTTAACCCTGTTCGGACCATGGTCTGATCTTATCAATTACGCTTCTCCACTAGTTCAAAAGCAAAACTTTTGATTTTTTTTTTAATTCTAATGTCATTTTATGAAACGATAAAACTGGTATTATTTATTTTACTTCTACTGTTGCCACATGGACCTCTCTCTCTCTCTCTCCCTCTCTTTCTCTCTCCGTCTGTCTATCTCTCTTCATCTTTCCTCTTTCTTTCTCTTACATTTCAACTGTCAATAAAAAGTTACAAATGAAAGAGAGAAAGGAGAATATTATAAAAAGGTAGAAATTTTATTAGGAAAAGAGAAAAAGAAGAAAAAAAAAGAAGAAGAAAAATCTGGTGTGCACAGTACTG
>NW_007403782.1:0-746 GCF_000475195.1 Diaphorina citri | reverse complement strand
ATGCTCTCTCCTCAATATTCTTAGTCTAAAAATAGAGTGGAGTGGAAAGCATAGCGCATCGAGCAGGTAGAGGGAAGCGACGAATTCAAACCGCATAGAACTGAGAACAAAAAGCATAGAACTGAGAACAAAAAGCTCTATGCTCTTCGCTCCCCTCCTTTTAGGCTTAGGCAACTACGTCTCGAAAAATCTTAGCAGTTATCCAGTGACGTTACACATCTATCCAAAAATAGTCTTACTCCAAGACTATCTAACAATAGTCTTAATTCAAGACTATCTAACAATAGTCTTACTTCAAGACTATCTGACAATAGTCTTACTCCAAGACTATCTAACAGTAGTCTTACTCCAAGACTATCTAACAGTAGTCTTACTCCAAGACTATCTAACAGAATATAGAATTGTGAATTTATTCCTGAGTGCAAAACATAATAAATGAGGTCAATAGAAAGGATTAAAAGCGTTGTCTCTTTTTCCCCCCCGAATGCTGTGAGTCGTAAATGGTGGAACACATGGGATATTTCGTTTATATTGTATCTAGCTACATAATGGAATAGTTATATAGCAAAATTGATTGAAAAAAATCTTATTTTTTCTTCTTCTTCTTCTTCTTCTTCTGTTGATAAATTATTTTTGAATTCAATTAATTTCATAATGAATCACGAGTAGATTAGAAATTTTACTTGAAATAGGTTAAACTTTTTTAAACTAATTTCACTTAGGTAGGTACAAAAGTAGTTATATTC
>NW_007403781.1:0-746 GCF_000475195.1 Diaphorina citri | reverse complement strand
TGAATTTATAGAGTTCCACGAATCCAGAGGGGACACACTTTAATTCCTCTGGTATAATTCTTTCACTGTGACCAAGACTGTCTCCTTATTTCGCTTGTGGTGGCCTATGGTAGTAGTTCCCAAACCTGTGGTACGAGCAGTCTGCAGTCAGTCCCTAGGCTCGCTAAGCCATGTAATATACATCCGTAGATTCGTAGAATCTTAACCAATTCTTTAGGGGTTGTTAGCCCCTACACCTAGCCTCGGATTGGTCTTTTTGTGTATGGAGTTGAGCTGATGTAACATCCATAATCCATAGTTCCATACCCTATCTCAACAGCGAAGATAGCGTGATGAAGCCCACTAAATAGAGACAGCGGCGGTAGCACGTTGATCAGTTCCCAATGGATCGTTGAGGTTAAGCAACACTTCTTGTTGTTGGTATTGGGATAGATGATCGTCTGTTCAATCTTGCTTTTGAATTGCTTTTGCTTACTTTTGAGTAGGCAGAAGTTTGTCGCCGAACGAAGAGTAAAACCCCCGTCCCTAATAAAGCCCCCTTGAGCGATTAAGTCTGGCCTTCAATGGACAAATGGACTCAGGTGGGCCGAAGGAAGGCTTTAACCCCGTCCCTAAGCCCTCCGAGCGATCTCAATGAATAAAGTCTGACCTTCAATGGAAAAAGAGATTCAATAGATGATACTCAGGTGGTACTAGGCATTAGGTTGAAACCCCCTGGCGAATAGCTTAGCCTGGGACAGTAATGT
>NW_007403780.1:0-746 GCF_000475195.1 Diaphorina citri | reverse complement strand
CTTTCCTCCTATCCTGTCTTCCTTCTTTCTTCGATTTCGGGACGATAAGACCCTAGCAGTTACAGTTCCCTCTGTCAATAATAATAATAATAATAATAATAATTGAAAAAAGTCAAAAAAGTCAAAAAAATGGAAAGAGAAATTCAACCTTTCCGAAAACGAATCTTGCCTATATCTGTTTGGGATAAAGTTCTTTCTGATGGTGGGGGTGGGTGGGAAAAAGAATATTTTCGTGAGTTTTTGGAGTGAATGAACCTTTGAACTTTGTTAGACCAGGGCAAAAGACATTGACCTCTCTGCCTCCCTCTCTCTCTCCCTTTCTTACATATTCTCTCTCTCTCTCTCCTTCTCCCTTTCTTTCTCTCTCTCTCCCTTTCTTACCTAGTCACTCTCTCTCTCTCTCTCTCTCTCTCTCTCTCTCTCTCTCTCTCTCTCTCTCTCTCTCTCTCTCTCTCTCTCTCCCTTTCCTCAAAGTACCTGATGCCCGGGGTGTGAAAATGGTATGGTCTGTGATCAATAAAACAAAGCCTACAGAGAAAGAGCAGAAAGGGGAGAGAAAGAAAGAAAGAGAGAGAGAGGGAGAGCGAGAAAGACCGGGAGAGAAAAAGCCAACACAGGAAAGTGAGAGAGGGAGAAGAGAGATAGAGAAAGAAAGCCTACAGAGAAAGAGAGAGAGAGAGAGAGAGAGAGAAATAAATAAAGAAAGAGAGAGAGAAAGAAAGCCTACAGAGGAGAGAGAGAGAGGG
>NW_007403779.1:0-746 GCF_000475195.1 Diaphorina citri | reverse complement strand
CATGTTTATCAAACACTGTACAAATCACAACTGAGCATAATAATGGAAAGTGTGTCCTATTTATTTCAGCATGTTAAAGTTACAATTTGTATCTGCAAGCACAAGTCATGCCAGCTTTATTGTGAACAAGCGCTAGAAACTGTTACCTTAGGAAATTTACTGGACGTTTCTAATGATAATAATAGAAAAAAAATATGAAAAACTCACTGGCTTGTGAAACAATACCAGATTAGCAGATACTCAGATACTTACAGATCCTAATGAAACTGCGAGTTAGGTGCATTAGATTGAGAGAAGTAGGCTAAGTGGCTAAGCACAGAATCTAGATCACCGAACCATTATGCTTACGAGCTATAACTCACTGTATACTTTGAGGAAGTAATGATCGTTTCTCAGCACAATCGATATCTTCTCTGCCAGTACAGGTGCCATTGCCATTCAATGAATATTGGCCCATACAGGGTGGCTTTTGACCTCCACTTTAAGACAAGACGGACGGCGGACAATGCTTTATTTTAATCTGTCCAGGTCCACAGCGCCAAGTCTGCTTATTCTTCTTCGCTTTTTCCCGTGTTCAGACGGGAATAAAGAACTGAAAGTAGAACCATATGCATATTGGTGGCTATGGTCATGATGATGGAAACTTAAAAACCTTATGGGTGAGGCAGGCTTCCATTGCCAAGATCATAATTATACACACTTTCTAATCACATTCAAGCTCTTTCGAAATACCAAAGTAGAAATAA
>NW_007403778.1:0-746 GCF_000475195.1 Diaphorina citri | reverse complement strand
TTTCCATTTTTTAAGAGAAAAATGTATTTTTTTTTCTCTCGCATACTTGAATTTTTCCATCTTTCCCTCCCTTTTCTCTGTTTTTCTCTCTTCCTTCTAACCCTTTTTATTTTTCTTGCTCTCCCCCCTTCCGCTCTCTCTCACTCGCTCTCGCTCTCTTGCTATCTTTTACTGTCCCTCTCTTTCTTCCCTCTAACTCTTTTTCTTCTATTTTGCTATCACGCTCATCCATTGTCATCTTCTTTACTCTCTTCTTCTCTTCTGCTTTGCTGTAACGCCCGTTTCTTACTCGTTTTAGCTCCGTTTTATTTCGCATTTTTCCATAAAGCTCCTCAGAGATTTAGAAAAGGAGGACCATTTTCGATACGGCCCTTTTGAGGACTTTTTTTTATCGCACATAAAAAGTACTGAAAATCCTCTTTCCATAAAGCTCCTCAGAGATTTAGAAAAGGAGGTCCCATTTTCGATATTCCTTACATCTCTTGAAAATATGTGTCTTCTTTTACAGACTCTTCATTTTGTTCTACAATCCTACTGCAAACGAGAGAGGGAGAGAGGGGGGAGAGAAAGAGAAAGAGAGGGAGAGGGAGAGGAGCAGAGGGGGCAATATGAAAGGTTTGGCGAAAGAGACCTTTTTCTCCCAACCCCTTCCTTTCTTCCCCATTTCTAAAGCACAATCCCCCCTCCCCGCCCCCCAATTTCATACGCTTGTATGTTTCCCTAATTTCATATACGCTTTCTCGAAA
>NW_007403777.1:0-746 GCF_000475195.1 Diaphorina citri | reverse complement strand
TTTCGAAAAAAAAAACTTCCTACGGTAATAGAAAGACGTGTGATGTTTGCACCAGATTTTTTTTTAATCTTCTAATACAAGCTCTTATTCTCAGTAGGTATTTGTTCGTTTCCCTTCCCCCTTGCCCCTTATTTTGAATTGGGGTTCTGAATAGCTCAGAATTTCGTAGATTGTTCTGCACCTATCTACCTTTCTACCTACCTAAAAGGAAATTCAAAGTAATAAATTGCTGTTTATGAGACATACCTAATTTTGACAGATATAAAGACATGACTAAGAATAATAATTTCCAGTTGTGATAGTTGAAGACAAACCTACCAATATTGTAAACAGTGAGATGAGAAAATTTTGACAGATATAAAGACATGACTAAGAATAATAATTTCCAGTTGTGATAGTTGAAGACAAACCTACCAATATTGTAAACAGTGATATGCTGAGATGAGAGAAGAAATAGGGATTAATGCAAGCTCTACAAAACAAGCTAAGAAGCTAAAGAAGGAATTTATACAAGAGGAAAACAATATAAATAGGTTTATTATAAAAGGACGTGATTATGGCTGTGGGTGAGCTGTAATATAATACTGAAAGAGGCTTTAGTAAAAAACTAAAATTAAAAGTGTACCTAGCTTTTTTTTAAAGTCTGTAGAAATTATTTTAGTTATTGATGTGAGTAGATAGTAATTTATAACTGTGTCTTTTGACTCTTTTGTTTTTCAGACCTACTGTTCATACATACTGTTTAG
>NW_007403776.1:0-746 GCF_000475195.1 Diaphorina citri | reverse complement strand
TTTGTTATTTTGTTTCTTGTACCTCTTTGTAAATATTGTAAAATTCTAATAAAGAGTTATATAATAATAATAATAATACTGAGGAGAAAGAGATCAGTCTTCACAATTCTTGGTAAAATCTGTATATTTGCTCATTTCGTTTTGGTTCTGCTTAGGCCATTGAGACCCCATGAAGAAAAAAAATTGATGCAGAAATGTCTGTACTCACTTCTAAATTGTAAAGCACTTGCGAGGGAGAGGGAGAGAAGAAAACTTCATTGACTGGGGAAGTTATGTGAGATCCTCCTAGCACCTGGATTGAAGAAGACTTAGCGAAGGCAGTCTGGAATAAAGAAAGAGGAAATATTATAACCTGTTTGATAAAAAAAAGGAATTTTAATTGTGTTAAGCATACATGCTTGTCACAAATGTCGTTCTCCGCTTAATATACTACGCTAAATTTTATGACATGACTTGGACTCGAACCACCAACCTCCAGATTCAAAGTCCACCGTGCTAACCACTGCCCCACTGAGGTTGGTCATAACCTGTTTGATAAAATAATAATAATACAAAAAAATAATAATTAAATAAACAGTTTAGCCAGCCTAGTTAGCTTGGTTGGTAGGGCGTCTGCCTTGTACGCGCTAGACCGCAGGTTCGATTCCCGCCCGGGGCGGATTATATCGCCAATGGATAAGGTTCGTTCTCGGAACGGCTGGCTTTCTCCTATCCAGTCTTACTTCTCTCTTCGATTTCCGGACGAT
>NW_007403775.1:0-746 GCF_000475195.1 Diaphorina citri | reverse complement strand
GTGATCATTTTGCGATGCGAATGCCACTTAGCACCTGTACAACATGATAGAATAACATTAGAATGTCAGTAGGATATTATTAACCAAGTGTCCCTTAGTGTGGGTAGTTTAGCATTAAAACAATACATCACATCATATCATCATCAACAACACCACCACCACCTTATGTTTGTACCTAATGTGTTGTATTCTTGTTTATTATAATTATATAAAAATAAATGAGAGCACCTTTTGCTATGTTTGAAAAATGAATGAAAATGAAATGAAAACAAAACCGCTTGAAAGCATGTTCAGTCTTTATGAGGTTTGATAGATGGACCTATCACTGCTGAGGTCTTATCGTCCCAAAAGCAAAGAAAGAACGAAGACAGGATAGGAGAAAGCCAGCCTTTCTGAAAACGAACCTTATTTGTTTAGGAAAAACAACCACTCCGGGCGGAAATCGAACCCGCGACCTAGCGCTTACAAGACAGGGGCGCTAACCGCCAAGCTAACTAAGCTAGGCTGGTACTATTATCCAGCCTCAAGCTAACTAAGCTAGGCTGGTACTATTTCGTGTTAATATAGGCCGAGCCGAGCAGTGCGAGGATTCAAAATCACTTTGAAAGATTGATGGTGGATTTCACCAACCTTCTTTCCAGGCTCAAACAACCCGTTAGCTTAATAATAATGATGGTGCTTATTTATACTGCTCGCATAGGACTGAAAAGTCCCTTTACTCCAACAGTAGGCTACTACTATTATTG
>NW_007403774.1:0-746 GCF_000475195.1 Diaphorina citri | reverse complement strand
AATTAAAAGGAAAAATGTACTGATTTTTTTCTCCAAAGTAAATATAGAAAAACGACTGACAATTCAAGTATCAAACTTAAAAGTGTACTATTATTACAAAGGAACTAGACTAGATTGAATTTTAAGAACGCCTTGATCTTTAGCTGACCGATGGCGCTGACTTGATGTAAACTTCTGAGCCCGGGAGAGGGAAAAAAAGATTAACTTTTTTGAATCAGGCAAAACTATGAATAGTCTGAATGTCTTATGACCAATATTAATTTGCGATTCAATAGGTGTAAAGAAAACCTTCAAGATGTAAACAGGAGCATCACATACATATTTAATTTTTGGTAGGATTACAATCTTTAGAGATAATCTGCTTTTGTGTTCTACGAAGTTTACCAACTTTAACCCTACCAAGCATGTGGTTCTTTTTCTTTTGATTATTTCAAACGATTTCGATGAAAATTTCAAGGGGTGTAGGTACTAACATTTTGGCTCCCTGATGGTCTCTTAGAAAGAATTAATCAACCTAACTAAACGTTCGGCCAGGAAAGGTTTCAGGTCCTAACACACTAATCCGTCACGGATACGTTCCGTCACTTAAGTCTAGCTTGTTCCCATTTTACTTCACATTAGATCAAATGCACGACCTCGGATACAGACCGTCGTATTACAGCACGGTTTTTTTTCTGCACGGATACAGACCGTCGACGGACCAAGTGTGCGGTCTTGCATTTGATCCAATGTAAAGTAATATGGAC
>NW_007403773.1:0-746 GCF_000475195.1 Diaphorina citri | reverse complement strand
CGGGTCTGACTGGGATAAAAAGGGATTTAGGGATTTTAAGGGATTTTTAACCATTTTAAGGGATAATAATTTTTATTTGTCTAATAAAAATACATTAATTATTTAAAGTCAATATTTAAGGGTATTTGAGTGAAGTTTTGAGTGTATGGCCGCCATACACGTCCTACATGGACGCTACGCCACTGGGTCCAATAGTCCAGTTGATAGAGGTAGACCACCTTGCAATAATTTAGGGTAAACGATGTTTAAATACATATACAGGGTGTTCCACCTGAAACTGCCCCATAGGAAATTAACCCGTATCTCAAATTTACCTCATAAAAGCTCCCCGTACACTTTTCGGGTAAATTAGGTGTCGAGGCCGAACGACTATAAGGGTTAATTCAGCATGGGTTAACCCGACACGCTCGAAACTTGTAAAATCCAACCAAATTTTCGTACTCAACCGCTTGAGCCCGGTAAAACGTCACCGGGCGACACAGTTTCACTTCTCTTGCGATTACCAACGAGTCAACAGCGCTCTTGTGTCTTTTGTTACTGTGAATCTTACCTGTACGTCTAATATAGTGTCACATTTTGTGAAGTTCGTCTAGAACCTATCATAAACTTTCTACCTTTGAGAAGACTTTTGGTGAACATTTAACCGTCAAAAGTCGTGCGGCCGAGGCATATGGGGCTCAACCACTTTTTTTTTTCTTCGCTGATAAAGGAAGTTCGAAACACGCTGATTTCAATAGAAATGCTTA
>NW_007403772.1:0-746 GCF_000475195.1 Diaphorina citri | reverse complement strand
GGAGCCTTATCCCTTTTGGATAAAATCCGCCATGGGCGAGAATCGAACCCGCGACCTTACAAGGCAGACGCGGTACCAACCAGGGTAACTAGGCTGGCGATAGTGCTTTATTTAGAATTTTAGACTGTGGAATAAGGCCCTTAATCTCAACAGTTAATCAACAGCAACAGTTAATCTCAACAGTTTTATCTGTAAAAAAATGAAGTTTTAGTAAAATTAAGATGGTAAATTATCATTATTACTTACCAAAGTAGGACTTCTTCTTCCCTCTATCATTATCCGGTTTTCCATCGTCGGCATTACAATTCTGGTATCCAAACGGTTTCTTCAGTCGGGACTCCTGAGAGGTAGCCGTCCTTGGTAGGTCTACCCTACCTACATCCATGAGTCTACTGAACAGGAGTTCTAAATTATTAGCGTCCGGCCCTGAAAATCAAATGGAATAGATGAGGTGGCTATCCTTGGTAGGTCTACCCTACCTACATCCATGAGTCTACTGAACAGGAGTTCTAAATTATTAGCGTCCGGCCCTGAAAATCAAATTGAATATATGAGGTGGCTATTCTTGGTAGGTCTACCCTACCTATATCCATGAGTCTACTGAACAGGAGTTCTAAATTATTAGCGTCCGGCCCTGAAAATCAAATGGAATAGATGAGAGGTGGCTATCCTTGGTAGGTCTACCCTACCTACATCCATGAGTCTACTGAACAGGAGTTCTAAATTATTAGCGTCCGGCCCTGAAA
>NW_007403771.1:0-746 GCF_000475195.1 Diaphorina citri | reverse complement strand
CTGATCAGCTGATCCCATACCTCGGATCAGTCTTTTCAATGCGTATTTCATCTCTTTGGACAGATCTTCACCCTGCAACACATGGAGAAATCTTATAACAGTTCAGTTTAGAATAGGTACAACATTTGTGTCAGAGATGATGGTGCTGCATTGGATTATCAAATAGGTAGGTATGTATAATTCAATCTGTAGAAAAAAATTCGGTACTTGTGCAGAAGTCACATCCATGGAATATTGCTACCAAAGGAACTGGCACAAACAAGCAGTGACCAGTGTTATTATAGGTTAGGTTAAACACAAGAAAGGAGTTTTCACAATTAGAGCAGTGATTAGTGTTATTATAGGGTTAGGTTAAATACAAAAAGGAGCTTTTCTTTTCCACAGACATGACTTCTGCATAATTAGGTACCAAATATTCTCATCAAGTATAGGTAATCTTTGAATAGGACAGAACGGGACAACCATGGTATTTATTTTTGATTTCATAGAGTGAACTGTAACAACAGAGGTCCTGTTGTCCAAAAATCAAAGTAGGGACAACATAGGTGAAAACCAGTCATTCTGAGAATAGACCTCACCTGTTGATCGAGTTCACCCCGGGCAGGAATCGAACCCGCGACCCAGCGCTTACAAGGCAGAAGCTCTACCCTCCAAACTGACTAGTCTGCCGCTAGTCAAAAGAGACTGTGGTGACAGGACTTACCTTCTCACAGGTCTGTTGTGATTTCTCCAAATGCTTAATAAGT
>NW_007403770.1:0-746 GCF_000475195.1 Diaphorina citri | reverse complement strand
ACTCGATATATCGAAGTTTAAAAACATCGATGTATCGAACATCGATGTTTTCGTCTCGATGTCCCAACCCTACTATAGGTACTAACTTCCTAACGTATGCATCTGAATAGCACCTAACTATAGGTACTAACTTCCTAACTTATGATATTTCTAGCACTTTGAATATTGAGTGCTTTTATCTGAGTTATTTTGAGAAGGAGGAGAAGGTGGAACAGAGGGGAGGGGAGAAAAGAGGAGGGCGAGAAAGAAAGAGAAGTAGAGGAAATGAGAGTAAAAGGAGTAGAGGTAAGACGAGGAGAAAGGAAAGGGGCGTATGAGAGGAGGAAGAGAAAAGATAGGAGGAAGGAGAGAGAGGTGAGAGGAAGGAGGGACAAAAAAAGAGAGGGGAAAAGAGAGAAAGAGAAGGGAGAAAAAATGAGAAAGATGAAAAGACGAGGGAGAGAAAAAGGAGACGGAAAAGGAAGAAAAAGAGGGGAGAAAAGAAGGAGAAGGAGGAAAGAGGGGAGAAAGAAAAGTTTACTTTTCAACTGATACTGATAATAACCCAGATATCAAGCATTTCACTTATACTCCAAGTAAGGGTCTTTAGTCCGTCCTTCCTTTATTATTACAATAGTAATAAAAAGCTATAGTGGACGGGCTATTGTATTCGCTTCGGTGTCTGTCAGTCTGTCTGTCTGTCTGTCCCCATAGAAGGATTTATCCAAACCTAGTCCACCTATATATCAAATTAAAGGTCTTTTTAC
>NW_007403769.1:0-746 GCF_000475195.1 Diaphorina citri | reverse complement strand
AGGAAGGTAGGATAGAAGAAAGCCAGCCGTTCTGAGAACGAACCTTATCCGTTCAGGATAAAATCCACCCCGGG
The DNA here is from genome assembly GCF_000475195.1 of Diaphorina citri. NCBI lineage: Eukaryota > Metazoa > Arthropoda > Insecta > Hemiptera > Psyllidae > Diaphorina > Diaphorina citri. The sequence goes on along the minus strand of NW_007403769.1, from coordinate 672 downwards.
CGGGAATCGAACCCGCCCTAAACTTGTTCTAGCTATTCTCAAGGCTTCATCTCTCTCTCTCTCCCTCTCTCTCTCTCCCTCCCTCCCTCTCTCTTTCTCTGTCTATAGAAAAAAATGGAGGATATTCTCTCTCTGTCATATTTTCCATCCTAAATGGGGAGAAAAGAAACGAAAATTTTTTTAGGGAAAAGTCCTCCTAAATTCCTAATATTAAATACCTACTGGGTGGTATCAAACTGTGGACCCTAACGTAACACTTTTCATGAAAAGATATGTCGCCAGCCTAGTTAGCTTGGAGTGGTAGCGTAAGCGCTAGGTCAAGTTCGATTCCCGCCTGGGGCGGATTTTATCCTGAACGGATAATGTTTGCTCTCGGAAGGAAACCCTTCAAGACACAGACCTATAAAGTCCATGAAGCACATTTTATGGCTACGAAAAAAAAGGTACAAATTGCCAGCCTAGTCAGCTTGGAAGAACGGTTGGCTATCTCAAAACCTCTCTTCCTATCTTTCATTTCTCGACGACAAGACCTTCATTTTTACTGTAAACTCTATCAAACTTCCCCCAAAAAGAAGGACTATACCTATTTCGAACGACCACCCTGTATATAAGTAGGTTCGACAAATAGGGCAGGGTGGGGTAAGCAGTAAGGTAGGGTATTGTAGGGTAGGG
>NW_007403768.1:0-746 GCF_000475195.1 Diaphorina citri | reverse complement strand
TCCGCAGATCAACCTGTAGATACTCGCATGCAAGATGATGTTGGCACTTCCGCAGATAAAGAAAAAAGGGACAGAGAATAGGTTTTATAGACGTGCCAATCACGAAAAAGATTTTGCCAAAACTAAAATTTGACAATGACAAAACAGAAAAGAAAGAAATGATATTATGCTTTACCGAGAACGACTCATGGCATTGTAAATCAAACCCCGAATCGGAATTTAATTTCGTTAGAGGCGAAGAACTTCAAGAATCACTGCAGTGCAATGGAATTCGAGCTGTTACCGATAAGGAAAAAGAAGCTCTAGACTTTCTGATATCTGAAGCAAGGAAACCTGTTGGATACAAACCGACTACTTTAGTTAAACACAAGATTGAATTAACAACGGATGTTCCAGTAAACAAGAAGCCTTACCCTTCTTAACTTCAAAAACTTCCAATGACAATTCCGTACAAATTTAAATTTTACACTTTTTTTTGGTGATACTGAAAAAAATCAACACACACGCCCTCTCGTGTTTTTCTTACGCCAGTATTAGCGAACATTGCACTGAGGAGCCTTTTGGCACACGGCTCCTCAGTTAGTTCCGAGCGGGTAGCCTTCACAGTCAACCTCGTTGTACCCAACAACAGGTCGAGGTTGTCAGGCAACCACATAGGGCAGAGGGTGTTTCTTTCATCATTACCAAAACAATATTGGTAAGACTGACTAAAAACGCCAACATGGGTGTTTGCGCCACCCTTTATA
>NW_007403767.1:0-746 GCF_000475195.1 Diaphorina citri | reverse complement strand
TCCTCCTCCTCCTCCTCCTTCTCTCCTTATTTCTCCTCTTCTTCCTCCATCCTCTTCTTCCTCCTCCTCCTCCTCCTCTTCTTCTTCCTCTACCTCCACTTCTTCCTCCTCCTTTCCTTCTTCTTCCTCCTCCTCTCCTTCTTCTTCTTCTTCTTCCTCTACCTCCACTTCTTCCTCCTCCTTTCCTTCTTCTTCTTCCTCCTCCTCTCCTTCTTCCTCTTCCTCTCCTTCTTCTTCTTCCTTTATTATACTTGCACCCAACCTCGCCTTGACCATAGTCTTCGCATCAGAGTCGTGGACTATTCTTCTTCCTCCTCCTTTCCTTCTTCTTCCTCCTCCTCTCCTTCTTCTTCTTCTTCTTCCTCTACCTCCACTTCTTCCTCCTCCTTTCCTTCTTCTTCCGCCTCCTCCTCTTCTTCTTCCTTTCTTCTTCTTCCTCTACCTCCACTTCTTCCTCCTCCTTTCCTTCTTCTTCCTCCTCCTCTCTTCTTCTTCTTCTTCTTCTTCTTCTTCTTCTTCCTCTCCTTCTTCTTCCTCCTCCTTTCCTTCTTCTTCCTCCTCCTTTCCTTCTTCTTCCTCCTCCTCTCCTTCTTCTTCTTCCTTTATTATACTTGCACCCAACCTCGCCTTGACCATAGTCTTCGCATCAGAGTCGTGGACTATTTATTACACCATGTGCCATGTGATGTTGTGATGTGATACCACTGACTTAGATTAGTTTCTTAATTACTTTCTATTTTTATAGC
>NW_007403766.1:0-746 GCF_000475195.1 Diaphorina citri | reverse complement strand
ACTTCTACTAAACACGCTTCATTGGAAATTCAAATCTGAGGTCCTTGTAGATATGATAACAAGCCAAATTGCAACTCAGACGCGATGTCCTTGCCTGGACCTCCAAGTATGTTGATAACTCAATACGTTAAGTAAGAATAGAATAATCTAAGCACATAATATACCGAGTCAAATGTAAACGAGAATATGTTTGCATAGTAAAGGGTTGATCATTTAGACTAGGGGATACAGACTATGCAATCTCATTTTAAGTTTCACCATAATGTTATAGGTATATAAGCAAGCAATAGAAACAAAAAGTACAATGGTACAAACCTAGCAAAAGAAATTTAACAAATTGAATACATAATGTCAAAAAGTTTAACAATCAGGCTGCTGGCTTTTCCAGACCCATCTCAGCCTGGGTGATGTTAATGTGAGAAGGCGGGTTAGAAGGTAAGACCCTTAGAAAAAGTGAATCTTCTGAGAGTTCTGAGCCTGCTCGAAGATATAAAGCCCACATTGAGGCTTAGGTGTAGGGGCTTAACCCATCCTTAAGGGCTATTTGCCCCAACATCTTGGAAAGTGTAGGGTTGGTTACACAGCCCTAAGATAAGTTAAGCTTATACAAATCTAATCACTCGAACTCCATCATCCAGTATAGCATCATCTCTACACGAGCATATACCCTGTGGTCAGTTTCGGTTCAGCCAAAATAATGAACCGTGTAGCGTGTACAGAAAGGAACGCAATCACGCGACTCATTG
>NW_007403765.1:0-746 GCF_000475195.1 Diaphorina citri | reverse complement strand
CTTGGTAAAACAACTAAAAAAAAAAAAAAATCACAAAGTAAAATAACAAAATAAACCTTTTTTTTACAAATACATACCTACTGTATCAAATTTTTGTTCCACAAACTTGATATAAATTTTTATGTTGTAAAAAACAAAAATTTATTTGTTGTAGGTATGTTGTGAAAACAGTATGTTGTTTCTTTCCTTTTGATTCTTTTCATTTTTGGCATTTAAAAATATTGAAATAATTTTCTTATAAAATTAATTTTCTTAAAACGAAGGTGTTGTAATATGAATCATTGTCCATACTCCATAGTAATAGAAATGATCGAGTGTTATTATTTTCGTTTTAGAATGTAAGTTCTAGTTCTATTCTTAGTGTTAAACGTATGTAGAGACCCTACAAATACCCTTTGGACAAAGGGATGAATTATTTTAGATATTATTATTTCTTTGGGACTTTTGAAACAGTTTTTTTTTTCATACTATTTGTATTCTTTGATTGATGTATTTTTAAAGTAATCGTGTCTTAGAAAATTCTATTGTCATTTTATTACAATTTTGATTTTTTTTTTTTTCTTCAATGTTTGGAGAAAAAAAATGAGACAAGTCACCTTTCCCTTTTATTAATTGGCTAAAAAGTTTGAAATCGACCAATAAGATTTTTGAATTCAAAAGTTAACTGATTTTTTTAAAAAGAGGTTTGACAGAGGGAACTGTAACTGCTATGGTCTTATCGTCCCGAAATCGAAGAGAGAAGGAAG
>NW_007403764.1:0-746 GCF_000475195.1 Diaphorina citri | reverse complement strand
TCTAGGGACCTCAAAACGTGTTTTGGCACTAAAATCTGACCATCGAAAATTTGACCCGATTACATTACTTTCCTTCCTCTAAGATAAGGAAAGTAAAAAAGTCCTGACATAAAAGTTTCTTATTACAGTAAAAACAGTCATAATCCAAAGCTCGTATCTTACTAACTACGATTATTCTATGTACATTAAAAAAGTACCTTTAGGTAACTTAACTTCATTTACCTATTACAGGAACAACAATAATACATACCTAGTAGCTAGGTAGGTAGTTGGTATCTTTGCGAGCATTTACGCCTGCCTACTACCTACCTACTCTTATGAAATATGTACTCACCGTTGGTAAGCCACCAACCTACTCGAATAGATAAAAATCTAATTCCAAAACCATTTTTTCTCCCAATTTTCAAATCAATATTATTTGGAGTCAAAAAATGACCCTAGTCTCTAAGAATAGCTCCACTATGATCAGATATATCCAAATACAGAAGCCCAAGGATGTTCCATTGTTCCGTTGCTACACCAAGGTATAGCATCTTGAACACTACCCGGTTTTCACTCTTTTCCATTACGTCCTTCAAGTGAATATACGAGAGTGATAACGCAGTATGAAAAAATCTGTGACTACGTTATTTTTCTACTCTTCCTTTTTCTCCTCATCCTTCACCTCCTCCTTCTCCTCCTCCACGTCCTCTTTCTCTTCTTCCTCCTTCGTCCCAGTGTTTCCATGTATTCTATCCCGTTGCAAA
>NW_007403763.1:0-746 GCF_000475195.1 Diaphorina citri | reverse complement strand
TTCCCCTATAAGACATAAGTCTATTTGTTCCTCCCTAATTTTTTGTGTCATGAGTTCATATGCTTCCCTCCCTCTATCCGTGTTAATTTGTAATATTTTCATGTTTCCTATTTGTAGATTTTCCTTCTGAACTGTGGACATTGGGCTGAGTCCGGTCTATGCCCAGTGACTTTACATACATTACACCTGGCCTGTTTAGAACATTCCGAGACCAAGTGCCCCTCCTCCGTGCAATTAAAACACCTTTTTTTTCCCTCTATTTTGATTTCTATACCTACATTCGAACCATGAATGCCCCATCCTTAAGCAACCGTAGCATCTATTTAGTATTATCTTGTTTTTAACCCGGCACACACTCCACCCAATTTTGATTTTCCCTACTTCTATAAGTTTCTTAGCCTCATCCTTATTCATACTAATTTCCGCAGTAAGACTTCCCCGCCAGTTCTTGCTCATTTTAATTTCAAGAGCACTAGTGCTTTTGGTTTCCTTTTGTATTGCCTCCATTACTTCTTCCTGACTCACAGATCCTTCTATATCCCTAATCATTATAGTTGATTTTTCTCCCCCCACTGCTATTTTCATATCAGCTATCTTACTCTGTACATTACTTTCAATAGCGTTTTTCAGGGTATTCGCACATTCCTTCTTTTCAGTAACAATAACCAAGTTATCTTTTTTTGTCTTTCTGAGACTTTTTACTCCCACCCCAATCTCCTCCAGATTGACCGTTTCTTTAATTATCT
>NW_007403762.1:0-746 GCF_000475195.1 Diaphorina citri | reverse complement strand
TTGAATCTTATGTCACATCCAAAATGTACTCATGGAGTCCTGAAAAATTAAAATGAGAATACAGTAATATAGGGTCCTACGTTAAATGTTCTGAAATCAGTGAAAATTGAACACCTCAAGCTCTACTTTGTGGTAATATAGGCTAGGCATCACTTTGAACTCTTGACAATTGTGTGCCTTCTGACATGCTTGATACAAATTATACATCTGTTCACCCCTGATTCTTACTACACACATCTGCATCTCAGACTAAACCAACAAAACATCTCATCCTAAAGGCCAGACTGTGAATTCAAGCAACATTAGGAGGTGGTTAGGTACTTGTGCAGAAGTCACGTCCGTGGAATATTGCTACCAAAGGAACTGGCGCAAACAAGCAGTGACCAGTGTTATTATAGGGTTATGTTAAATGCAAGAAGGAGTTTTCACAATTAGAGCAGTGATTAGTGTTATTGTAGGGTTAGGTTAAATACAAAAAGGAGCTTTTCTTTTTGTGACTTCTGAATAATTACTGGTGATTATACACAGGAATAGGCAAGCACTCATTGGTATGCTATAAACAGGGCAACATTTTCTCTTCGATTTTTTAAGCCTAGCCTCGCCCTGTGTGTAACCACCACTTTGTTGTGCCTGTCTCACAGAAAAGGAAAAATCTACAACTGAAAAGTCTCTCTTCTTCTAGTAAGCTAGAGATGCTAGAGTTGTTGGGTTGTCAACTTTGAACTTACCTGAGACAAAGGTTGTAA
>NW_007403761.1:0-746 GCF_000475195.1 Diaphorina citri | reverse complement strand
ACACAGGGCAGAGAAGATGAAACTAATTGTGAAGAACACGCTGCAAGGAGCGAAAGGGTTTCATTACAGGCGACAATAATACACAGGGCAGAGAAGATGAAACTAATTTTGAAGAATACGCTGCAAGGAGCGAAAGGGTTTCATTACAGGCGACAATACACAGGGCGGAGAAGATGAAACTAATTGTGAAGAACACGCTGCAAGGAGCGAAAGGGTTTCATTACAGGCGACAATACACAGGGCGGAGAAGATCAAACTAATTGTGAAGAACACGCTGCAAGGAGCGAAAGGGTTTCATTACAGGCGACAATACACAGGGCGGAGAAGATGAAACTAATTGTGAAGAACACGCTGCAAGGAGCGAAAGGGTTTCATTACAGGCGACAATACACAGGGCAGAGAAGATGAAACTAATTGTGAAGAACACGCTGCAAGGAGCGAAAGGGTTTCATTACAGGCGACAATACACAGGGCGGAGAAGATCAAACTAATTGTGAAGAATACGCTGCAAAGAGCGAAAGGGTTTCATTACAGGCGACAATACACAGGGCGGAGAATATGAAACTAATGGAGCAGTTGCAAATGGGTAAAAATTATAAATAAATGGTCGATTCCTATGTAAAAAGTTGTGAAAAATCCAAATCTGAGGTCAAAACTCCGAAAAAATGACTTTAAAAGGTCGAAAATTCAATTTTTAATTGCCGTTCTAATGAAAAAGTTCAAAGAGTTGTGACGTCAGACTTCAC
>NW_007403760.1:0-746 GCF_000475195.1 Diaphorina citri | reverse complement strand
CTACTCTACCCTATTCTATTTTATTATACTCTACTATATTCTATTCAGCCAGCTCCCATGGCGTAGTGGTCACTGCGCCCGCCTTGCACGCGGGAGACCCGGGTTCGATTCCCGGCGGAGTCAAGAAATTTGTATCATACAAATGATTGACTCCGTGACTGATGTTGCGGGGTCCACTCAGCCTCGTGAGGAAAATGAGTAGCTATGACATATAATGCTTCTAGCGACCGGTGCCAGCATGGTAGGTAAACATTGGATTTTAGGATTATTGAGATATTGGGAAAATCCTACGATGCTGCAGTGTGTACCAAAGTTGTGATATAATAACACAAAAAAACTGCATTTACATTCTATTCTACTTACCACAATCATGAAACACGTTGAATCCACTGCTGAGGTAAAAGACTTTTTTCAGTCCTATTCGGGCAGGATAAACAAGGAATATTCTATTCTACTGCTGTGCAATAGTCCTAAACTTTTGATGATGGAGCTGGCTTGATGTATATTGATGATTAAAAAAAAAAATATTAAGTTCAAAAAAAAAAATCTACTCCACTTCACTCTACTATACTCTATTCTATTCTATTCTACTCACCACAATCATGAAGCACGTTGAATCCAAGATACCCCCTCACTGTCTTCTCCTCCATACCGGTCATAAAGTGATACAGCGAGTGCAACACGTGAGTTGCAATATGATGCGTGTGCAAGTTGAAATGCAAGTTCAAACTGTCCAGGTTGCACTG
>NW_007403759.1:0-746 GCF_000475195.1 Diaphorina citri | reverse complement strand
ATAGCTTAAAATTAACTAAACATGACCGAGTGATCGACTACTGGTGTAAAGTCGACTACTGGTACATTCACCCTACAAAAGGTTCAAGAAAAATTTCGTTACTCACTGCTGTGTCTAGTTATCATTACCTACCAATACCAATCCTGGAAATTTTTCTGCATTCAAGTGGAATGTAGAGAAATTTTTCTAGAATTATTAGGTAGACTGATTAGTGTCAGAAAATGCATCTAATGGAAATGGACTAAAGTTAACAGTAGGCCTGGCCTGTCAGTTGAGATTAAATAGGGGGTTGTCTAATAAATAAAAAGTAAAAAGCGTAAAGAACGTTCCTCCATAGGTAAAAAAATGACAGAATTCATTAACTTATTTTTAGGTATAACTACAGAATGTAGATGGGTTGATAATTTAGAGTGGAACTGCGGAATCTCAGCTAGGTACCCTAGTGGAAAGTGTATGTTTTAATTTCGAAATTTGCATTTTATTTCCCTCCATAGGTAAAAAAATGACAGAATTCATTAACTTATTTTTAGGTATAACTACAGAATGTAGATGGGTTGATAATTTAGAGTGGAAATGCGGAATCTCAGCTAGGTACCCTAGTGGAAAGTGTATGTTTTAATTTCGAAATTTGCATTTTATTTAAATAAAATACAGTGGGAAAGGTATTGCTTTCTACTTTTTTAATAAACTAAAACAATAATAGAGAGGATTTTGCTGTTACATAAATGGAATTTTATGCGAAGTGG
>NW_007403758.1:0-746 GCF_000475195.1 Diaphorina citri | reverse complement strand
GATAGCTCCATTAGTTATCACTCCTGTTCTTACACCTCCATGACTAGTTGGAATAAATGAGCTTGTAATGTATCACACCATTAGTTCATTACAAAGTATCACATGTGTACGGAGACTTGAGGAAAATTATGTTAGTGCATATAATTATCAATTCTAGTGTTATTGTAAACCTAAAAACAAGTACATTCATAGTACTAGACTTAATAATTAAAAACATGATGTGCTTCATATGTGAACACCTCAACAACAAAATGTGAGAATCCAGTTTGCAGACAATGATGCTAACGAGTGCGAGTGGGTATTTAACAAATGTGTTATAAGTACATACCTACAAGGAAAGAAATAAAGAAAAAATGGTTTTATTAGAGGGACCTGTAACGACAGAGATCTTATCGTCCCGAAATCTGAGGAGGATAGGATTAGGACCAGCCGTTCCGAGTAGGATATTGTTCACCTCAGGTAAGAATCGAACCGGCAACCTAGCGCTCACAAGGCAGCGCTATCTTCCAAGCTGGCTAGGCAGAACAGTGCCACGATTTTCTCATAGTGTAAAAATAGTCAACTCCATGTTACCTCAGAATAGTCACCAAAACATCACCTAGTCCTGTTCAGTACCACTACACAAGGAAATTATACTTCCGTCCCATCCCCAGCAGAGAATAGGATAGAACTAACAAGCAGGGTCCGTCCCTCCGGGAATTTTTTAGCCCGTAGTGATTAGAGAAAATCAGTACCTATGTACCTAC
>NW_007403757.1:0-746 GCF_000475195.1 Diaphorina citri | reverse complement strand
AGTAATATCAAGTTGGAGTTTTGGCACCTCCACCAATTTAGTAATATCAAGTTGGAGTTTTGGCACCTCCACCAATTTTGTAATATCAAGTTGGAGTTTTGGCACCTCCACCAAGTTAGTAATATCAAGTTGGAGTTTTGGCACTTCCACCAATTTAGTAGCTCTCTCTATCTCCGCCTCTTCTTTCATTGTACATAATCAAGTAAGAATATTTTTGGATCAGAATGAATATTTTTTCCTAACGTCCCTCAAGGGGCTCGTCCACCAATCAGATCGTTCGACTGGCAGGGACAGGTCGGACAGTAAGTAAACTACTAACTACGTACTCATTTGAAAGTATGAAGGGGACTATAATTATACGAGTTCACCAAGTTTCGTGCTTCTACGTATCAAACAAGTAAGAATATTTTTGGATCAGAATGAATATTTTTTCCTAACGTCCCTCAAGGGGCTCGTCCACCAATCAGATCGTTCGACTGGCACGGACAGGTCGGACAGTAAGTAAAACCTTTCTTTGAATTGTATCTCCTACGCAGGCTACGTACCTAACTACTAATACGTACTCATTTGAAAGTATGAAGGGGACTATAATTATACGAGTTCACCGTGTTCCGTGCTTCTACGTATTAAAATGTTGATCCCGACTGCTATATCTCTCAACTGACGGAATATCATAAGTTGGGATAGAAATGATAATGCCTAGTGGAAATATGAAATAGACGAACAAAAGGGGGCACCCGTGGCTC
>NW_007403756.1:4395-10664 GCF_000475195.1 Diaphorina citri | reverse complement strand
AACTAGGCTCTGAAACCTAAAACGAAATGTTCTCAACTTCTGAACCTTAACTGTTTAAAGTCGGCCCCGGGCGGGAATCGAACCTGCGACCTAGCACTTACAATATAAGCGATAATAATTTATTTATACGAGAGTTTTACTCTCGAGCTTTGTCCCAAATAAATTGTAATTCTATTGTGTAGAACTTCTGAACCTTAACTGTTTAAAGTCGGCCCCGGGCGGGAATTGAACCTGCGACCTAGCGCTTACAATATAAGCGATAATAGTTTATTTATACGAGAGTTTTACTCCCAAGTAAATTGTTATAATAAGACGAAAATTACACTTGGTAAAACTTTAAATAACTATTAAGAAAAGAGGTTTAAATAAATATTGTATTTCTATTGCATAATTTAATACCTGTTGTATTTCCTCTTCTTGGCTTCTCTTTCGGGCAGTTCGTTTTCCTTGTACAGCATTCCCCACTCGAATATGCCTCGGTAATGATGATCTGGTTCATACACGGAGCGGAACTCCCACGTTTGATAGTCAATACCTGACGGGGGTGGTAGGAAAAAGATCGTTTTCATTGGTAAATGTCGGATAAAAAATCATACTCTCTTAGAGAAAATGCTCAATACACACCACATTTTCTTAAGCTTCAGTATTGCCCCATTAACAAAACACTTACCATCGATCATTCAATCGAATAAGTAAAATAAGTTTTTGTTAACTTATATTTAAGTACACACTTCTTTTTTAATTCACTGAATATGCCTTTAAAACTGGCGAAATGGCCATCTGAATATAGTAAAAGTCGTAAAAAAAAACGCCATATGTTTTTCTTTTCAGTCAAAAATCTTTCCGTAGTGCTAAAGCGCCTAAAGGGGGAAAAATATTTTTTACTTACCGTCAATAACAGGCACGGTCATAATTTTCCGATCGCTGTAGATGGGAGCGAGCAGGGGCGGCAACCAGTTGAGTCCCACTTCACAATGTGCGTCCAGGAATACAATGACCTCCCCTCGGGACTCCTTAGCACCACGTGACCTGGTCCTGATGAGACCTTCACGTTCTGTGTTCCGAATGAGACGAACCTTGCCGTTAAATCGTTGAATGTAGTCTTCGAGCTTCTGGTCCAGGTCAGCTGAAATCGGTATAATTATAAGATGTAGTTCAGTGATCAAAATCAGTATAATCTCATACAGGTAGACTTGAGATTTTTTTTTTATTATTACATAAACTACATGTAACGTACCATAATATTGTAATAAATAAATTGAATTGAATTGAATTAAATTAAAATAATCATGCAATCGCGTGATGCTGGCTTTTCCCGGCCCCCTTCAGGTTAATTTGAGTGGGCGAGTAGCTTGTCGCCAAATGGAGGGTAAAGCCCCCAAGACTAAAGATCTCGGTACTTATGCAGCGACGAGACTTTTTGTAGGAATGGGTAATAGGTATGTGAATCCTGGAAAATTTCTGAACGAAAAGATATGTACCGAAAGTCATATCTACCTACTCGTATGATGGAAGAATGTATATTTATGATTTCTACAAGCTGTCAGGGGAAAGAAAAGACCCACTCACCTTTGCTACTAAAATCATCTACCAGGATAATTTCTTCCAAATACTGGGCTGGCGTACGCTTGATAATACTGTGCACTGTACGCATGAGAGATGAGAACCCTTCATTGTGGAACACAAGGATGACACTCGCTTTGGGTAGGTCCAGAGGGTAGTCCCAGTATTTGCACCTGTGAGAGTGAAGAGGGACTTTTAAGGTGTGTCCAAACATGGTCAATCGACGTCGATCCACATCGATTCATAATAAATTGACATCCATCGACGACCGTCGACTGTGTGGACACACCTTTATACCCGAGACGTACTTTGAGATTCAATTTAATCTACATATTTGGATTAATCAATCTGATTTTTAGCCTGTTTTTCTTGGAGGGTGGAGAATCTCTTATTCTTAGCTCGTCTACGGGATCGATTCTTGCCCGGAGCGAAGTTCATCATAAATTCACAAATAAGGTTCGTTTTCGGAACGGCGGCTTTCTCTTTCTGTCCACCTATTCTCTTCGATTTCGGGACAATAAGACCTTTGTTGTTACCGTTCCCTCTATCATTTTTTTAAAATAATAATAGGTAATTAAAAAACATAAAATAATAATAATAAAAATCATCGAATGCCTTACTCTTCCATTCGTAAATCGGGGATAGTCCTGTCGAATGAGATATGGTTGGACGTTTCCATGTTCATTCCATATTCTCCCAAGCTCGCGTCACCAGCCGCCCTATATGCCTCAGGCAAATGATAGGCCTTGCCTCCCTCCCCAGGTCCCTCCTTGTAGGGCTCCAGCGGTGGCTCTAGATTACCCAACTTGCCATCAGCTTTGAACACGGGCCGCTGGAGAAGATAAAATTGACGATAATATAGGTTATGTTTATTTTAGACATCCAATGAATTGACATTACCGTTTTATGCTTTTCGGATACTTAATTGTTGACTCTCATCCGACTCGAGATTCGCCTACTTTGCAGGCTTTACCTGGGTTTTCATCAGAAAGGAAAAAGCTCTATCTTAATCGGGCAGGGAATTGCGTTTCCCTATGGTCCCTCCAAATTACAATTTGAATTCGTTAGGCAAAATGCAAAATCAGTTAGGTTATGGTCTATGGTTAATTCACCAATTTACCACTAAACATTGAAGACGAGTGGCTGTTGGGACAGAAGATCGACCGACCCAAGGCCATAAAAAATTGGAAATAGTATCTTAAATTAGGCCCCCAAATCAAACCGCCCTTGATAGCTAATCTATCCTTGGGAAAAAAAAGCGTTTTTTCTTAATTTACACATATAGGTACGTAATCTTTCACTCAAAAAGGTGTTTATCTCAATTTGCTGAGCCTCATATTAAGAAGCGCAGCAGCGCTCCGCCCCGCCAAGTCAAAACAGTCTGACAGTCAATAATAAGGCTGATGAAAGTACTCACACTTCGAATGATGTATTTGTCAGGCTCACTGAGAGATTTCCTGTTCAGACTAGCTTCATACTGGAGTTGATTTGACTTGGAGAACAACAGATACAGGAGGGGAACTACGATAAACACACAGGCAGCGATTCGCACGATACGACCTCGTTTAAACTGCACTCGGCGCATTTTGGAGGACAGAACTACCATTCCGGGGAACTCTGGCTAAAGCTTCTGAAATTAGGAGAAAAATCCAAAATGAGGAAAAATTTTGGGTATGAAAAGTTTCCGAAATGTGAAATCAGAAAGTCAAGAAAAAATGTGTTTCATCTTCTTCTACAATACCACCTCACGTTTTACTCTCTTACAAATCAAATAAGTAGTCAAATTAAAATTGTACCTTACCTAAAAATGGTTTCTATGGAGGTACCTATGTAAGTACCTACAAAGGTAAGTGAAAATTTAAGCTATGGAGTTACAAAAATTAAAAATGACATATTTTCATTCACTGAAGTATTATGGAAGATGGAAGAAAACCTCACCATAAGAAATACTGATGGAGAGTTCAAGTCCTTATCTCTTGCTCAGTTGGCAACTAGTGTCATACTAATATCTGATAAGCATCAATGAAGAAACATTATTGTCAAATAATATACAGGGTCAACCCAGCCAGTGTAGGGATTTTTTAAAAAGAAAGAAGAAAAAATGCAAAGCTCAAGGTAAAAGTAGTTATCTATGTTAACGGGGATTAGTGTGGCACATTAAAATCAAATCAATAGCTTCTAGCATTCTAGCATAGTAAGTACCTACCTACTTTTAAATAGTTTAAAGTGACCATTTATCAGTATTTCCTGTGTGAGGATTGCATCTAGGGTTTTATATTTTTGGTGACAAGACACTAAACAGGATTCAGGATAAAATGTAGAAGTATTTTACAAAGACCAGTCACAGTAAAAACTACTTACAATCAGAGACACTGTTTGATAATAATTGTTGACAGTATAAATTATTGTAGTAGGTATTTTGTTTGAAATATCTTGCCAGTAGGTATAGGTAACATAAGAATCTACCTATGTAGAAAGATAATTTAAAACTGTCCATTATAATGGTCTATTTTCCAGGCGTCTTTTTTTTTCCTCGCAAGATTGAGTGGACCCTCGCACATGATTTGTGCTCAGATGGGCACCTATCCAAACACCAATCATCTCCAATCCAGACTAGTTAGCTTGGAGGGTAGCACACAGTTGCCTTCTTCAAATTAAATTAAATTGATTCCAAGGGCAAGGAAAACTTAGACCCTTGACAAATGGAGTGTTCCTGAAGGCATGTGATGTGTTCTAATTATGTTGTGATGTTTGCATAAAATCATATGAGATTATAACTTTTATTTAGAGATTGTGTTCTGTACCTAGCTAATTTCTGAGGGTTGGCTTATTCCTATCTATGAAGTTGTACCTATGAACCACTTTGTCATATTCTTTTCAACAGTCTTGAGACTCTTGAGGATAGTACCTATTTATTTATTTGTTAGACTATTTTAGAGTCTTTATGTAACAAAGATAAGAAATTACTGCCAGGGACAATCTCTACCAAACCAAAAACCAATAGTATTGTATGACTAGCTAGGTATTCCTTTTTAGTATAAGTTTAATATCAGAGATGAACAACAGGTGCTTCACACTGAGAAATAGTAGACCAAAAATCGAAGCAAAACACCAATGCACAAAATTTATTAATATTTACTTAATAGTATAAATATCACACTCAAGAGGTGTATCATGTATAAAACTAAAAGAAAACAAGAAATACTACTTATCAACATTTAATTTTGAACTGTGATTTGTGAAACATACCTGTGTCAAGACAAGAATAGTTTTGAAAGTCAGGCCCAGTGATTTTAGAGAACATACCTACCTATTCTCCAGTGCTTGTCTCCTTTGGGAAAAGCAGCAAGTATAATGGTTGAATAAATGCCCACGTCTTCACAATATTTATATAATAAAAAATATTATTGGTACCTATTAAAGGATATTGAACACCTACTCACCTATGCTCTTGGCCTCTTCTCTACAGAGAGAATGTCATCACACAACTCTTGTGTCAAATTTACCAAGCTATTAGACCGAAATGTCAAAGTTGAACGGTGAGAAGCTGTTAAACAGACAGATGGCTAAAAGTTCAACAGTAATCTAAAGTTAATATTAATAGGTAGAATCTGAAATGTATTCTCAGAAATCACAGTTATCACAGATTATGTACACGTAACACGTAAGTAGATACTCCAAAATCTGGGGCCTCAGTTTTTTCAAAAAAATTCAAATTTTCCCTCCACAGACCACAGAGAAAAACACCCTTCACGAATTCTACACTTCACTCAAAATTTTACTCTGTGTTCTTTTGGCACGAAAATTTAAATTTCAAAAGCCGAAACACCAGAAAAGCGAAAAAGGAGAAAAAGTCACAAAACTGAAGTGATAACAGGGAAATTCACCTATTTAGAGAGCTACATTGAATCTTTTATCTTTCACTCACCATGCCTACTTGGAATCAAATTCAGTCTCAGCTCAGGAACCAGAACAATCCTGTGGTTTTCTTTGACATCAGTGTGGGAGCTACTGTAAGTATACCTACCTACCTACTTGTTCATAACTGATTCTTGACCATTAGATGAAGAACAAGCTCTTCTGGGCTTACAGGAGTTATAGGTATCAGGTCCTCATGCATTACTGAAGTCAACCGACATAGTGCACACTCAAAAAGCCCACCTAGAGGCTTAGGTGTAGGGATCTAACATACCTTAGTTGTGTTAAGCTTAACAAATCTACGGGCAATCCTGTGCAGCTGGATTTCCCAGTCACTCTCAGATTGTTGCCAAATATCTGGTAAATATTGTCACTAAAAACCTTAGCAGTTATACTGATACTGATATCTTTTTCTTTACTTAATTTAAAAACTTTGTTGTCCTTTCTAGGAAATTGGCCGAATGATTTTTGAGCTTTTTGCTGACGTTGTTCCCAAAACAAGTGAAAATTTCAGACAATTTTGCACTGGGGAATTCAGGCGGGATGCTGTACCCATTGGATTCAAGGGAGCATCTTTTCACAGGGTTATCAAAGACTTCATGATTCAAGGAGGAGACTTTGTAAATGTAAGTATGTTGCCTTAGTACAAAGGTAGATACTTACCTACCTTTGTACCTTGTAAAAAAAAAAAAAAAAACTACCTAGGTAATAACATTTTTTCTGAGAATGATCTCAGCTGTAAGTTTAAGTTCATTCTCCTTGAGATCGGAAGAGCGTCGTGTAGGGAA
>NW_007403756.1:0-2033 GCF_000475195.1 Diaphorina citri | reverse complement strand
AAAAAAGAGGGAATTTTTTTTTTTTTTTTTTTTTTTTTTTTTTGTAATCTGCACCATCAGACCTTTTGAGGAAAAATGGCCTGATGGTCAAACACTTCTACAATTGAAACTACATTTGAATATCTAGACTAGAACTCAATTTATACAAAGAACAACATTACATTGAAATGGGGGTCTTTTCTGACGAAATTCCTATTATGTAGGAATATTGCATCCCTACAAAGAACTCACCTATTCGAGAGCATGGCACCCATTCAATGCTTCCTCCACACATCCAAATCTTGAAGGACAACTCGAAGTTCTCGCCTCCCCATACCAGAAGGCCCGGATCATAACCTCCCAACTCGAGGAAAAAGGCCCGGTCCATTGCAAACAGGCCTCCTGCATGGGTCGGCGATTTGTATGGTTCACTGGAAAATAGAATAGAACAAAGTGATAATTTAATTACACAAGAGTTGTAGTCAAGAGATTTTTTTATTCTCCTTTTTCTTCTCCTTTTTACGTGTACAGACGGGGTCGGCGTTTTTCGTCAGCCTCTCAATCAGCCCTAGGATGATTGCTTTGAGCTGACATTTGGTTTTGGCTACAAATTTTACGAGTAAATGCCCTAGTTGCCCTACGCATTCAACCTTAACAAGGGAAATTCGGGCTGGTTTACTCCCTGATTAAAGTTTGAGGTTTTGAGAGAGGGAATCGTAAAAACGGAGGTCTTATCGGTTTGAAATTGAAAACAGAAAAAGGACAAGATAGGAGAAAGGCAGTCATTCCGAGAAAAAACCTTGTCTGTTTAAGATAAAGTTCGTCCCGGGCGAGACACGAATCCGCGGTCTAGCGTTTACAAGACTGGTGCGTTACCCTCCTAGTTGGCAGAACAAAAATTAGGGTAAAAGATTTCTCATTGGAATACCTTCTTGTCGGTTTTGTGTCATTCAGACATTCTTCTTCTTCACCTTTTCCCATGTTCAGATGGGGTCGGCGTTTGTCGTCGGTCTCTCAATCAGCTTTAGAGTGATCGCTTTGAGGCGAACTGGTTTTGGCTAAACAAAATTTTCCGAGTGGGATGCCCTTCGCACGCAACCTTCGCTATTGATATAGCGCGAGGAAATTTGGACATTGAAATTTGGTCATTCAGACATTGATAAATAATAAATTTATTTACTTATACGAGTTTTACTCTAGAGCTTTGTCCCAAATAAATTGTATTTGTACAATAATACCTGTTGTATTTCCTCTTCTTGGCTTCCCTTTCAGGCAGTTCGTTTTCCTTGTACAACATTCCCCACTCAAATATGCCTCGGTAATGATGATCTGGCTCATACACCGAGCGGAACTCCCACGTTTGATAGTCAATACCTGATGGGGGTGGTAGAAAAAAGATCGCTTTCATTGGTAAATGTCGGATAAAAAACCATACTCTCTTAGAGAAAATGCCCCATGCACACCACATTTTCTTAAGCTTCAGTATTGCCCCATTAACAAAACACCATCGATCATTCAATCGAATAAGTAAAATAAGTTTTTGTTAACTTATATTTAAGTACACACTTCTTTTTTAATTCACTGAATATGCCTTTAAAACTGGCGAAATGGCCATCTGAATATAGTAAAAGTCGTAAAAAAAAAGCCATATGTTTTTCTTTTCAGTCAAAAATCTTTCCGTAGTGCTAAAGCGCCTAAAGGGGGAAAATATTTTTTACTTACCGTCAATAACAGGCACGGTCATAATTTTCCGATCGCTGTAGATAGGAGCGAGCAGGGGCGGCAACCAGTTGAGTCCCACCTCACAATGTGCGTCCAGGAATACAATGACCTCCCCTCGGGACTCCTTAGCACCACGTGACCTGGTCCTGATGAGACCTTCCCGTTCTGTGTTCCGAATGAGACGAACCTTGCCGTTAAATCGTTCAATGTAGTCTTCGAGCTTCTTGTCCAGGTCAGCTGAAATCGGTATAATTATAAGATGTAGTTCAGTGATCAAAATCAGAATAATTTCATACAGGTAGACTTGAGATTTTTAATTATTATTATTATTT
>NW_007403755.1:0-746 GCF_000475195.1 Diaphorina citri | reverse complement strand
TATACGTTCGTATTTTTTCTCTCCACTTAGAATGTAGAACAAGAACACAGTTATCATTTAACAGTCGATTAAACAAATTTATGCTAGTTTTAATATTGTTACACAAACGAGGAATGTGATGATGCTTATGCTTATGTGGAACAAAACAAAGTGCATATGCATATAATACGCAGACATATTCATTATGCACTTAGCAGACAATGTGTCTGTAGACATATTGAGTAGAATGGTAATGGATACTGGAAAGATGAACAATTATACAGAAGAGGCACGCAAGATAATAACAAAGTCAGAGGCTAGCTAGATGATAGACGGGAAAGAATGCAGAAGTGGAAGGACTTAAAAGGAAGTTGTTCGCGAAAGGAAGAATTCGAGAGACCGACACATGTATTGGAACTCTGAAGTTTCAATCTTGAAATCTTGAACCGTAATTGGAAAAGTCTAACAATTCATGTAGTTTGAATGATACAATGGTTGAACAACATACTCAATACCTTGATACTTACGAATAAAATTCTGCAATGAGGAATTAGGTAAATATAAAGGGCGAGAACAATCAGAAAATCTACGAAAAAGATGTAAACAAAACGACAGAGTAGTAATGACAATAGTTGGTGATAGCAATCAAAGAGCTGTAAATGCTTTAAAATATGGACACAATGTTTAAAACCTTCATGTTTCTCCGTTGAATGCATACATTGTAGGGATTGTACGTTTGTAGGCATACTTACTCTCTTCTGAAGACT
>NW_007403754.1:0-746 GCF_000475195.1 Diaphorina citri | reverse complement strand
AAGTTTGAGACAAAAGATTATGATTGTTTTAAAGATTGGAACGAAAATCTGAGGAATAAGAATATGTTAACATGTATACATGTGAACATGAGAAGCCTGAGGAAACATTGGGACAGTTTACTATTGGAACTCAGAGATGTAATCCACAAGATTGACCTAATCGTTTTAACTGAAGTTGATGTTAGTGAAGAAGAGGCATCAGTTTATAAAATTAAGAACTATAAACAACTGATTGAGAGTAGAAAGAATAAAAAAGGAGGTGGTATTATCGTATACTATAAAGATGATTATGTAGTACAACCTATTTTGTACAGATTTGATGCGACAGAGAGTCTAAACTTTAAATTGATCAATGTCAAGAAAAAAACCGAGTTTACAATTTTGACAATCTATCGTCCTCCTGATAACAATATCAACTTATTTCTTGAAGATATACAATGGTGGCTGAACAATGCTACAAAAAGATCAGACAATATAGTTATACTGGGTGATGTTAATATTTGTACCCTGAAGAAGAATGCTACCAGCACGAGTTATTTAAACACCCTGTATAGTAATGAGTTCTTAAACACTATAAGAAGCGTCACAAGGGAAGAAGTATTGGCAGGCAAAACCACTACATCCTGTATCGATCATATCAATCTAAAACTCAAGTACAAATACCAGATCTCCTCTTCAGTTATCAAAACAAAACTCTCGGACCATTATTTTGTTGCCCTTCAAATCTTTCATCCAGAACTTATTGC
>NW_007403753.1:0-746 GCF_000475195.1 Diaphorina citri | reverse complement strand
AACTAAATTTAAATTGATAATGTTTTCGCGCGAAATTTTGAATTTGAAATAGATACCTATTTAAATTTTTTATCAGTGTGAAACTGTGAACTGTGAAGTGAACCTGTTTGGGTGTTTTTCTACAGGTACCTAATACCTATTCTGTGTTTTACTTTTCATTGTCCTCTAAAGTGAAACAGTTCGTCCAACTGGGAAACAGATGTCATGCCTGACAGCTGTTTTTCTACAGGTACCTATTCTGTGTTTTACTTTTCATTGTCCTCTAAAGTGAAACAGTTCGTCCAACTGGGAAACAGATGTCATGTCTGACAGCAAGAAGAAATACAACCTTTGTTTGGACATCGGTACAACTAACATCCGATGTGCTATATGTGATCCAGAGAACAAGAACAAAATAGTCACCATTGTCTATGAGAAGGTGGGTTGTAAATGATTCACACTAGGGTTGTGGCTTAACCATTGTACATTTCAAGAAAATGGTACATTTTGATAGAGGAAATTGTAACAACAGAGGCCTTAGCTAGGTACCTATCATCCTACAATCTAAGAGAAAAGAAGGTCAGGATAGGGAAAAGCCAGCCAGAAATCTTATCTGTTTAGAATGAAGTTTTACCCTTGGTAGGAATCAAACTTGTGACATAATGCTTACAGGGCTAGGCTGGTAGTATTTTTACCCCTGCAAATTTCAACGGCTCAGAATTAAACTCCATCTGACATTTGTATCTTGCTACCCTCTGTCTGTTTTC
>NW_007403752.1:0-746 GCF_000475195.1 Diaphorina citri | reverse complement strand
AAGTTCCCCGAAAGGAAAATAGACCTCCCGTAAGACAAACTAAACACTGTATGGTTCACATTAGGTCAAGGGGAACCCTAATGTTGATTGTAGGGACTAGGGTTCCTAAATACCTAGACCTTATATATAGGTAGGAACAGTTAGTTACAAAATTACCTATGTATGTAGGTAACTATTTACTTTCTTGATAAGAATGCTAGGACGTAAAAAAAAAGAAAAAACATGTATAAACAAAATAATCCTTGAGGTTTTGAGAGTTTTGTCCAATATAATCTTTGAGATTGAGAGTTTTTTCCTCGTCCAGTTTAAGAATAAAAGCTAACTTTGGTGGCTCGCCAAACTTCATTAAGCTGTGTCCAGGGTCCACACATAGTCGACGGTCGTCGATCGATGTCGACTGAACCGTCCACACTGCCTCGACAACATAGATTTACCTCGTCAATCGACGGTCTATGTTTGGACACACCTCAACATCACTGCCGATGCCTTTGTCACACCTTATAACCTTATACATAGATATGTAGGTATTTTTTTCCAAGTATGTAGGTACAAACCGTTAAATTTTTTCTTTCTATTGCTACAGTTATACAGTTATTTTCTGATAAGAAAAGTGGGATAACCCACTCAGACCGGGTAATCCCCGGATAACGACTTAATTCTTCTTTTTCTTCACCTTTTCCCGTGTACAGACGGGGTCGGCGTTTTTCGTCAGCCTCTCAATCAGCCCTAACTGGGGTGATCGCGTT
>NW_007403751.1:0-746 GCF_000475195.1 Diaphorina citri | reverse complement strand
TTAAGCGTGGTTAATATCTGGACCGGTGACCGTCAGATATATATATCCTATTTCGCAGAATTTTTGCATTAAAAATAAGTATGGTATGTAAATAATACATGACTAGAATTGTAATAAATTACGTGATACTTCTAATATGTAGGTATACCACCAATGAGGAGTACGCAAAAATATTCAATACAATGCATCTGTACAAAAATGCACGATCATGATTTACATAATACAAATTGAAATTATGTAGCTCTCTAACATAATAATATGAATTGGGGTATCTTTCACTTTTCAATAAATTGCATTGGATTGTTTGACATTTGAAAAACAAAACCCTCAGATTATGGGACCTAACCCCAAAATTGTGATGGAGTCTCTCCCCCAGTCCTTCCCCATATCTCTCTCTTTTACCTCTCTCCCTCCTTTCCTCTCTTCCTCCCCTCCCTTCTCTCAAAACCCTATTTCAGTCCTTCTAAATATCTCTCTTTGCTTTTTCTTCCCCTCTCCTCCAGTTCTTTCTCATATCTCTCCCTTTTCCTTTCTCCCTCCCTCCCCTCTCGAAACCCTACCCCTCTCCTCCAGTTTTTTCTCATATCTCTCCCTTTTCCTTTCTCCCTCCCTCCCCTCTCGAAACCCTACGGTTTCGTCTGATATGAAATCTCCGCATTATTTGAAAATTTTCAATTGGTTTTCCAACTCATATAAAAAAGAGACGTCATTTTGCACGACGGAATATGCACGCTGATTTGTGACAA
>NW_007403750.1:0-746 GCF_000475195.1 Diaphorina citri | reverse complement strand
GCCTCAAAAGCTGACCGAAAGTATCCTCGTGAAAAACTGCTTGGTTCTAGGTTTGATTCAAGGGTGCTGATGGTGCGTCTTACACATCCACTAATCAGGTAAAGTGATCGAAAATCAACTTATGTACACCAATAAAGGAATTTTTAGCATGAATGTTTCTTACCAATGTCGTTCTCCCATTAAAAACCTCACTAATTTTCATGGATTCGAACCACCAACCTCCAAACCACTACACCAGTATGTACCTTATCTACTTACAGTATCCTGTATCACATAATCTCTTTCATGCGAGATTCTAAATATGAGAGTGAATGAATGATGTTGAAACTAGATAGGTCGGTACCTATATCTTTACTTTCTTCTGCTTTTAATTCTCCTATGGGTTCTTGGTCTTCTTGTTCTTCTTCTTCTATTGAATGATGTTGAAACTAGATAGGTCGGTACCTATATCTTTACTTTCTTCTGCTTTTAATTCTTCTATGGGTTCTTGGTCTTCTTGTTCTTCTTCTTCTATGGGTGTTTCCGTTTTGGCGTCTTGTACTCGCGTGGCATCTTCTTGTTTCCAAAACTCGAACCTGTTCTTCAAAGCACTCCCTGACCGTCTTCGCATATTTGTTGGCGATATCAATTACCTTGTGATTATCTTCAGCAAGGAAGTGTATCATGGAATTGAGAATGTCAAGTGTTTTCACTCTGAGAGATAAGTGTCTACATTTGCAATAATTGCTTCGTTTAAATGTCCGCTT
>NW_007403749.1:0-746 GCF_000475195.1 Diaphorina citri | reverse complement strand
GGGGAAAATATTTACAATGAAGACATAAACAGAAACTTTGTTACAAAGAGCTCATTCAAAGCGGCAAAAACATTTACAATGTGTGTATTTTTTATACAATGTATTGAGCCGAAATATTTCGGTCTTGGATAGTAAGGGTATTAGGGCATTAATAGAATGATAGCAATAGATCAAACATAATTCCTCATGACGTGGGAGGATTTTTACCTATGTAATAAGAAAAAGTAAAAACCTAGCTGTAGCTGAATCAATCTGAATCATTGATGGTAGGTACGTATATGATGGAAGTGATAGCTTGATTAGGTAAATAATGGGTGGTTGAAAAATGGCTTGGAAAATACGAGATGTCTGAAGACCAGAATCGAACTTATAAACCAGAAAGCATCAAATATCCACCAAACTAATCCAGTCACAGACTAAATGAACCCCTCATCAAAACGCCGATAACATTCAACGAAAACAATCAAAAATCCCAGAGCTAAAGACATCATCCAATAGGGTGCTCCGAAACGAAGATTTCAAGAAAACCATTGGCAGCAATGATAACATTCCGGGCTTCGACATAATCATTAGTGATAGGAACAAACGAAAAAGGGGACCAAGACGTAAAATACATGAAAATAACCAACAATTTGTATAAATATATTACATAAATATATACAAATAAGCAAGTATTTGTATAACATAAATAAAAAATATATAACTTTCGGTTGATTTCACAAGGAGCGAGGCTGGTGAAATATGAG
>NW_007403748.1:0-746 GCF_000475195.1 Diaphorina citri | reverse complement strand
CCCTTTAAAAAAAAAAAAAAAAAAAAAAAAAAAAAACTCCCTGATTTCTGGCCTTCCACAATCCACAAGTATAACAGCGTTAGAGGCGTGGTTGTCCAACGGTTGGAAAATAACACTTTCCGTCTTCCCCAAATTTAGGACATTGTCGGTATCCCAAGCAACCATTTCTCAACGAACACTACCATTGTAGCCTCCGATTTCTCAACCATCGATGTTGTTAGGATATCTGAGGGTTGGTTGATATCTGGCTTCACATGTTGACTTCATATTGGTCCAAGCATTATACATTCCCTCGGGATGGCATTTCGCTCCTGACGCGACTAGTCGGTTCACTTTTACCTGATGAGTTTATGCAACCTATCTGATGTTATATCGGATAGAATACAGAGGTTCCTTACCAGCAAATATATCGTGCCAGGCTGTACATGTACCCTAGTATCTGATTATTTCATCAGACCCGTAGCGTTAGGGGGGTCTAGACCCGTACGGAGATGCGAGAGGCTGGATCGAGCCTGAATTCGAATGAGGGAATGTCTTTTACCTATGTGCTAAACATATTTGGCAAATTTCATCAAAATCGGACAAGCCGTTCGAGAATTATGTTGAAACAAAATAGTGGAAGTTGAAACAAACAGGTGACCCAAAATCGTCTGGCCATCTTTAAACTATAGTGGATCTCCCAGGCCATTCAAACAGTTGATCAGTTAGTGGAGAATGGCATTCACCTCGTCTAATGGTTATCTTCC
>NW_007403747.1:0-746 GCF_000475195.1 Diaphorina citri | reverse complement strand
TGAGTGAGTGAGTGAGTGAATGAGTAAAAAAAATGCGATTTTTCCGCCTCTATATCTCCGGAACTACTTGTTATTAAGTATACCTTACCTAAATATGTGCCCTAAATTTCAAAAGTTTATCTTTAGAGGAAACCGATCTATGAAGGTGAGAAAAACCTGCCGAATCGGTTCGTGTAAAGATACACAGGCGTGCTTGCTGGAACTTGGCCTGGCGCACTGCCGTGCGCTCAGATCATTTTCGAGTGAAATCACTCGGAGTACTTTGTTTGGGGACTTCAATATGATATAGGGCATGGGGAAAGTCTACTACCATATTTCAGATTTTAACTAAGCCTTTAGTCAGTAAAAAAGCGGTGGAATCGCATAAATATACGATAAGGCACTAACCGTTCTTCTCATGTTAATGAAAACTGCTTTAAAGGGGTTTTTAGGTATGGTTTTGGGGGGGTCTACTCTCATAACTTTTTCGATATCTCTAACCGTTTAGTGAAAACCGCCAAAAAGCGGTTATTTCCGCCCGTGGGCGGAGCCCGATGCAACTTTTGCCGAGTTTCAGATTTTCCCCTTTGCTTACTCATTAAGACCTACCTTCCTGCCAAATTTCAAGTTTCTACGACATCGGGAAGTGCCTCAACATTTTGATGAGTGAGTGAGTGAGTGAATGAGTAAAAAAAAATGCGATTTTTCCGCCTCTATATCTCCGGAACTACTTGTTATTAAGAGCTCAAATTTTCCAGGTATGTTTA
>NW_007403746.1:0-746 GCF_000475195.1 Diaphorina citri | reverse complement strand
TTTTTTTCCCTCCGGACTTTCTCTTTTTTAACACCATCTATGAGTCTTTTATTATTATGTTAGTTTGTTTTATGTAAATTTTGTATAGATAGAGTATTTTTATTGTAGTTGGCTCTGGCTTTTATCGTCCCACTCAGCAGCCCCCACGACCCGAGGGCTCCGAGTATTTAGGGGCCCCGCGAGGGCTTCATATCTACACTTCATTTTGAAATATCTGCAAATAATTTGGAGACGAATTTCTAGAGGAGCGCCACTTGGCAGCCCCCACGACCCGAGGGCTCCGAGTATTTAGGGGCCCCGCGAGGGCTTCATATCTACACTTCATTTTGAAATATCTGCAAATAACTTGGAGACGAATTTCTAGAGGAGCGCCACTTGTGATGGCATTCTGTAGATTTCTTCATTATATCACACGTTTTCTGGATTAGTTTTAGAGGGGAATTTTCGGGAAAATTGTCGACAAAAAAAGATCAGCCAATTCATTTCAGTCAATCTCGTGTTTTCTTACTAGATACATTTCTATTCCTCTTTCCCTCTTCTTCATTTTCTACTTCTCTTCTTTCCTTTTCCCTTCCTTCCATTCTGTTCGAGATCCTTGCGACAAAAAAAGATCAGCCAATTCATTTCAGTCAATCTCGTGTTTTCTTACTACATTTCTTTTTCTCTTTACTTTTTATTTTTTTTTTCTTCTCTTCTTTCCTTTTCCCTTCCTTCCATTCTGTTCGAGATCCTTGAACCTTTTCCTG
>NW_007403745.1:9483-10376 GCF_000475195.1 Diaphorina citri | reverse complement strand
AGTTGAATAATCATAGGCGATTCCAAAGTCAGGGTATTGTGATGGACGAACTTCAAAGTAAATATCGAGCTTCTGCTCCTGATCATTTGTAACGGTTCGTTTTCCTGCAATCTTGTGTTTTAAACCGACCGTGTTCTTTCCATTCTCATAAGAAAGTTGGATTGAATAGTTGAATAATCATAGGCGATTCCAAAGTCAGGGTATTGTGATGGACGAACTTCAAAGTAAATATCGAGCTTCTGCTCTTGATCATTTGTAACGGTTCGTTTTCCTGCAATCTTGTGTTTTAAACCGACCGTGTTCTTTCCATTCTCATAAGAAAGCACCAGATCAGACTCACTGTCTGGGAACTTGGCAGTTTTGTAGTGTCCATTGAGTACATATTTATTATTTGGTGTTCCAATAGCGAGATTTTTGAAAGTGTATTGATGGTTGTGCTTCTCAGGAGATTCCGGGTTGGGCAACTCGTCGAGAATAATTTCTCCTGCAACAAAAAAAAATTGAAAATTAAATGCAATTTGTGAAGGATAATGATGAATTGATGAAGCAACCTCCTTGGCCGAGTGGGCTTGATTTGATGATGCATAATAATTATACAAATAATAATAATAATAATCGTTATTGAAAGCAGGGAAGAGAAAAACGCACATACCTACCGTCTAAGTCTAAAAGAAAAAAATCTGGTGTGAACATCACACGACTTTCTATTACATTTGCAGAATACGTAGGTATTTGAAAAGAAATAGAAAGTAAAAAAAATGTAATAAAAGGCAAATTTGTTGACACAGGGGAGTATCGAACCCGCAACTTCTCAACTGTAAGTCAGAGAGTACTAAAAGTAGCACCATTCGATTCCGCGTGAAAAATCACATGGGATCAACTATTCACATGCT
>NW_007403745.1:0-790 GCF_000475195.1 Diaphorina citri | reverse complement strand
TTTTTTCGAAGTTCGAAGCAACATTGACTTTGGTTGATATCTGGATGGGTGACTGTCCGATTTTTACCAAATTGTTACAGTCGCGTTCTTGGACCATACCGGGATAGCATACCAAATTTCTTTTCTCTACGACAAACCGTTCTTGAGATATTTTTCCACGAAATGAGGGTTAAGCAACAATTAGTTTGGTTAATATCTGGATGGGTGATTATCCGATTTTTGCCAAATTGTTACAGTCGCGTCCTTGGACCATATCGGGATAGCATACCAAATTTCATTTCTCTACTACAAACCGTTCTTGAGATATTTTGTTCACAACCTTTTCAACATTTTCCACGAAATGAGGGTTTAGTAACAATTACTTTGGTTAATATCTGGATGGGTGACTGTCCGATTTTTACCAAATTGTTACAGTCGCGTTCTTGGACCATACCGGGATAGCATACCAAATTTCATCGCTTTACGACAAACCGTTCTTGAGATATTTTGTTCACAACTTTCTACTTTTTGTACATACATACATACATACATACATACATACATACATACATACATACATACGTACGTACAGACCATGGGCTAAAAATGACTTTTTTGACATCAGGGGATCCCAAAACGGATATTTCGAACCATTTCCCGATTTTGAAAATTTGGACCGATTGCAATACTTTCATTACTAGTATAGCTCCGCTATACTGTAGTAATAGAAAGTAAAAAGAGAAATAATTACCTTCTACAGTAACAGCTTGCAGTCCTTGTTTTTTGCCTCCTTTTTTGGTGATCAGTTTAG
>NW_007403744.1:0-746 GCF_000475195.1 Diaphorina citri | reverse complement strand
CTTGAGAAAGATGTTTGAATTTTGCGAGTCGAGTCGGTAGAATTGTATGACCATTGTAACAGATGCATTTACATTCAATCAACTTCACATTGGGGGGTTAATGGGAGGTTCAGCAGTATCGATACACAAGAGTCACTAAACCATTAACTATCAGATTGATCAAATCCAATAAGAGACTGGAGATAGAATGATGTTTTCAATTTTTCATAGGCTTACCTACCCACTTTGGTGCATATTGGAGGAAAAACATGCTATTCGGACAATTCGACGACTGTAAATAATAGTAAAGAGAGGGTTGATGTCTAATTATGGCATGCTGAATGTTGAACATGACCAGTACGACTATTTTTGTACAGAGGTTCTTCGAAATCTTGGTTCATTTGAACTCATTACAAACCGAAAGACACCAGGGTTGAACCAAAATATGGAAGTTTACCAAATTAGTAGATAACTGAACCTTATACCTGAGGTCCTTATACGAGTAGTTGCCTTCATCATTAGATGCTACTATGCTAGATGACTTAATTAGTAAAACTGGCAGTATCACAGATTATTATGTGCATCGTCTTTGGGGTTTGGGTCTGTAGGTTTATGGGCCGCTAAATCTTTGGATCTGTAGTGAATGCGAACGAAAGAAGACGAAACTGACTAAACTTATTTGGAACGAAAACTGATGCAAAGAAAGGGTAGCGAAGAGGACAAGAATCTGTATGACCTAATGACAGATTTGTTTATTGATTTAAAAG
>NW_007403743.1:0-747 GCF_000475195.1 Diaphorina citri | reverse complement strand
TTTTTTTTTCGAGAATGTGTAGAATGTTTGTAATTCCAAAGTTGTATAGTTTGTGTGTTTGCTTTGAGTTATCCGATAGCCGCTACTCACTCAATACCTGTCAATTGTACGCTCTCTCTCTTTCTCTCTCTCTCTCCCTCTCTCTCTTACTCTCTCTCTCTCTCTCTCTCTCGTGCATGACCGTTCAAAGGTATGCAACCGTGCAGAACATAGAGTTCCTGTATAGAGTGTATAGGTACTTACAGGGTGGTCAAAAAGTCAAGGTAAAAAAAAACAACACGAAAAAGACAAAGTTCCTATGCTTAATGCCTAACATGATTAAAAAATTCTCATGCTGAATAAGATGTAAGGAAACAAAGAAAATAACAGGACACAAATTTGCATCAAAATGATGAGAGTCCAAAAAAAAAAAAAAAAAAAAAAAAAAAAAAAACAGCTCCCAAACTTCACACACTGTACCTAATCCATACAGCTACAGGATAACAGGAATACAGGAATATGTAAATACACTCTCTGAATATGGGAATACTGTGAATATAGATACTCTGTGAATACCTGTACTCTCTAAATATACCTGTGAATATACCTACCTGATGTGAATATACGTGAATACTCGTATATCACATGTCAAAACAGACTCCCCTATCTATTTGGAATGCAGTGGCGTGTGGTGAGATTTTCAAAAGGGGAAACTATAAAGAGCGGAAGGAAAAGGGAGATATTTTTCCCTCCCCCCCCCCCCCCCCC
>NW_007403742.1:0-747 GCF_000475195.1 Diaphorina citri | reverse complement strand
TTGGACTAGTCTACTCCCTGTTTATAGTCCCCTAGCTAGACGCTGATCTACTCTCTGTTTTTAGTCCCTCAGCCAGACTACCTTTTTTCATTACTATCGTAATAATAAAGGAAGGACGGGCTAAAAAGTGATACCCGACTTGGGGGAAATAGATCAGTTGCGCTTACTTATGTGATATTGCAAAGTCATAGAGCAGAAAAAATGAGGACCAACGGAAAATTCTACGACTTCTAGATCCCGAGATAAATCGATTTTAAAAATACCCGTAAATCGTGAACTTTGACGTCACGGCATACGTTCCCGTAGGCGATGACATCGTAATTTATGACTACCGCTTCGTTTGTTTGTGCGCAAGCGTTTCTGCGCATTTTGACGTGAAATCTGACGTCACAACTCTTTAAACTTTTTCATTGGAACGGCAATTAAAAATTGAATTTTCGACCTTTTAAAGTTACTTTTTCGGAATTTAGACCTCAGATTTGGATTTTTCACAACTTTTTACGTAGGAATCGACCTTTTATTAATAATATTTTCCCAATTGTAACTCCTCCAATATACAAACCTATCAAGAGAGGGATCCATAGGAGGAAGTACAGGCATCATGCTGCGTGAAACATAAGGTATAGGTTTGTAGATCTACAATGAGATCAGCTTAACTGTGACCTTTATTCTATGAGTTCTTTATTATTTTCGTAATTTAATGACTACAAAATCGAGGGTACGGTTAACCCAGTGGTAACGCCATTG
>NW_007403741.1:0-747 GCF_000475195.1 Diaphorina citri | reverse complement strand
TGGGAAAAATCCAAATCTGAGGTCAAAACTCCGAAAAAATAACTGTAAAAGGTCGAAAATTCAATTTTTATAATGAAATAGTTCAAAGATTTGTGACGTCAGACTTAACGCAGTTGCTATTTTTGTCCGATAGGTAGCGCCACTATGCAAGCACGCTAGCGGAGGAGCAGAAAGAACTGCGCAGAAACGTATGCGCACAAACACATTAATGCGTTGCCTGCGAGGGAGCTTTGCTCGGGACATTTGATGTGACGTCATCGCCTACGGGAGCGTATGCCGTGACGTCAAAGTTTACGATTTCCCGGCATTTTTTTAATCGATTTATCTCGGGATCTAGAAGTCGTAGAAGAAAAAGAAAAGTTCTGTTGATCCTCATTTTTCCTGCTCTATGACTTTGAAACACCACCCAAGTAAGCGCAACTGATCTTTTAACAATATATCGGGAACGGTATGAGCTAGAGACTTGAAATTTGGTATGGAGTTTACAAATGTGACAAGGATGCAACTCAAAACATTTGGTTGAGATAGGTGCTGCGGTTGGCGGTATTTTGACCGTTTTTGGACGGATTTCGAGCGTTTTTTGGCGGTTTTCAGCTATACCGACTAAACGGTTAGAGATATGGTAAAAGTTAGGGTAATATAATACTCAAATAAACATCATTCAATAGAATAAGGAAAGTCGTGTGATGTTCACACCAGATTTTTTTACATAAAGCTAAATCAAAAATTTGAAGGTGTACCTTCAAA
>NW_007403740.1:0-747 GCF_000475195.1 Diaphorina citri | reverse complement strand
TTCCCATAGAAGGACTTATCCAAACCTGGTCGACCTATATATCAAATTAAAGGTCTTTTTATCAGGAACACGAAAGTGTTTTCTGGATAGTTGAATCAGATTTTGACTGTCAGAGTCACTCTGTTGAGAGTGAAACTCAGAGGCTAGGTTCTCCATGGTGAAATCTACATTAATCACACCCCAATCACAGGTGGGTTGTCTATGTTGAAATGAAATCCCCTGAGATCTACATCAAATTACATTGCAGTTTGTAGTCAGGTCAGGATCAGGAATGAAAGAATTTGAATCATTTCATAGTCATGCTCTTTTCATTTCTGAGGAAAGAAAAAATTTCAATTTTACAATTTAATAATTATTTTCTAATACAAATTCTTATACATACTTTGTTTCTACTTTTCATTCTATTTTCTAAAAGTTCTCTATGTACTTAGGTCTTTTAAACCTGGACAAGTGTCAGCACATTTGCTACTGCCTGTCATTCTTGTTAGGGTATGATTGTATGAAGGATGAAGATTTTTGAATTCGAATGGAAAAAGGATGCATAAACGATGGGTCATTTACGCTGCTAGGATGAGAGTGAGACAACTAAATAATGGATAAAGAATAAGGTAATTATGCAGAAGTCACATGCCTGAACTCTGATATGCTCTGCTCCTAATCCTTCACATAGCTCATAGCTTGCACGTTGTTTGTTATCACGAGGTAAAACTTACTTTATCAGTAAAGATGAAACCTGTTGAATTCTTA
>NW_007403739.1:0-747 GCF_000475195.1 Diaphorina citri | reverse complement strand
AGTGCCAAAACACGTTTTGAGGTCCCTAGAGCCTAAATCCAAAGTTTCAGCCATTGGTCCGTGTGTGTGTCTGTCTCTGTCTGTAAACAAAATATCTCGAGAACGGTAAGAGCTAGAGGCTAGAGACTCGAAATTTGGTGTGTAGTTGGTTACAGGGTGCTATCAACCGGGCCAGCTGAACCCTGGTTTTTTTAAAAGGTGTTACTCCTTTATCCCTCCTCATTTTTCACCCTGGCTTGGGACAGGCGTTGGCTGAGTTAAACAGGCGTTGGCTGAGTTGGACAGGCGTAAGTCTAATAAGTCTAATAGCGCAGTCAAACTTCTTGACTTGGCGCTCCTTAATTGAAATACTGCCCTCTTCTTTTCAGCTGATACACCAAAACATTTGGTTGAGATGGTTGCTGCGCTTGGCGGTATTTTGACCGCTTTTGGACAGATTTCGACCGTTTTTTTGGCGGTTTTCAGATATAGCGACAAAACGGTTAGAGATATTGTAAAAGTTAGGGTAAAAGAACACTCAAAAGAGTATTATTCAATAGGATAAGGAAAGTCGTGTGATGTTCACACCAGATTTTTATAATTCTCCTGAGGGGTTCTTAAATGCTCGAGAAAATCACCTTTGGTCAAGCCTTTATAAACCCTGTATACAATATTATGTTCTCCATATGCATTACACATGTTGGCGAAAATTTAATTATTGGAATAATTAATGTAACGACTGCGGCCGATGCAATAATCACGTATTGT
>NW_007403738.1:0-747 GCF_000475195.1 Diaphorina citri | reverse complement strand
AAACCGCTTCCAAGTGCCAAGTTGTCCGCAATGGAGTAGGCTTCCAAAGTTGTTCTTATTTCTTATCTGAAGAGACTATCAGAGTAGTCTGTACTATCAGCTATCAGTAACAGTAGTTATAGGACGTGTTAATGTTAATGGTGAGATTAATCATTACGTAGATACTAATCTTACCCCAGCCTAACATAACAAATATCCTGTTATACCTACTTACCAACGTAGGTTGATCCAATGCCCAAACGCCCGAAAAGTCGAATTTCGAAAAATGCAACTTCTAGAACCAATGGTAGTGTTGACCCAGCACATCAATGAGAAGTATTGTGTCTCTTATCCCAACTGACGAGGGACATTGGACATACTATGAGACGGGCGGACATGCTACGACATAGTGCGAGACACTCACGCTCAGGGCGTCTGACAGACCGCGGAACGTGTGTGGCGGAGAAATCTTTGGACCCAGGTCTGTCAGACCGAGGTCTGTTAGACCGTCTTGAGTGGCTGGCATAATACAGCAGTTCTTTCATTGTCAAAGTTCGAAATAAAAAGGATGATGAAACACTTAACATTTAAAAGACGATTACTTTCTTCGGTAATCGGTATGAGTTGGGTCTGTAGATACTACCTACAGCCTACAGATAGTCTTTGTACTTACCTACCCATAGGTATACCTATCCCTAAAAGTAAATAGGTACCTAGGTAGATTACCTACTCTGATGATCTTCATTTTGCCAGGAGAATGAAGTACCT
>NW_007403737.1:0-747 GCF_000475195.1 Diaphorina citri | reverse complement strand
ACCCACAAACTAGCGCTTACAAGGCGCGCTACCTTCCAAGCTAAATGGGCTGGCTGTTCAACACTTTTGGTGCCATATACTATTGAAACTTGGTAATCCAGATAGCTAATTAATTCTTGTCATGGGCTACTTAGAGAAGATCTGGAGCATTTTTGTTGAACTATCGATTGAGATTTTAGATTCAGGATTTCTTAGTCTTCCTTTATTCTTTTGCTTGATAAAAAGAGTCTTACTTAATCACTTCAACGCGGGAGGCAAAGAAGAGAATACATGGATCAGATAAGATATGGGACGTAGGAGTTATGTGGAGATGAAGAGGATAGTAGAAGATCTAACAAATGGAGAAGGAGAACCACATTGCTGTTACCAACCAAACAATAGATTGTAACCCAAGAGAGAGAAACACTTACCTATAACTACAGACATAAGCTCCTGGGCATGGAACAGCTTCAGTACCGTCGATCCACACACCCGCAGAAAACCCGCCTTGTACGCTTGGAACTGTTTGTCCACGGACCGGCTGAACACAAAGTCCAAATAGAGGTCCACGAACTCCGCCTTGTTGGACTGGTCCACGGGTATGTGCTCGCCGTTAGGTTTCAGGGCGTCCACCTTGGTTTGCCCATACAGCTCGCGCGATATGCTGAACGTGATGCCGAACACGTCTTCCAGATCTGGCTCCCGGTAGTCCAGGATGTCTTGAAGACTTCTGCAAAGAGAGAAGAGCGAGATTGGAGCCTTTTTTTT
>NW_007403736.1:0-747 GCF_000475195.1 Diaphorina citri | reverse complement strand
ATGTCGTCTCCATTTGGCCGCATACCAGGAGATGTTCATGCGTCTGCTCACTGCCGCATCCGCAGGTTGCATCCTCTTGCTACCATCGCAGAAAAAATACGCAGCTAAATTTCTTGACGGAGGGAAAGGTAACTACCGAAGAAAACTTATCGGGATAAAGTTTGCCCCGGGGTAGAATCTAACACGAGGCCTAGCACTTACAAAGCAGATGGCCTAACCTCCAGCCTCCAATCTAAATAGGCCGGCGGAACCTGTAATAAAGTAGCCAAAACCCACATTTATGAATAAAATACTGGCTCTCAAGTAGCACTACTTAAGTACCTATCATTTCCAAACAGCCGATTGACTAAATTGCACTTCAATCTGACTTGCAAAGGACGGCCCGAACGACATACACAAAACATTGTTAAAGCGCCTAATAGAAAAAAAAGAGCAAAGGATTTTCGTCAACTGGCCCGTATCCTCCCGTCTAGTGCTAAGTGAAGTGTGGTTGCTATGGTTAATAGGAAAGGTCATGGTGATAGTAATCTCTGTATGGGTACCTAACTATCTCTGTATGGATATTGGGTACCTACCTCTCCAGTAACTTACCACTTACCATGTATGTACCTATTGTACCTATAGCCAATCTATGTATGGGTACCCAACTACCTACCTACCAATCACTTTATAGGTAGGTACTTACTTACCTATACCCTATAGCCTATACCGTCCTAATCTCTGGGTGACTTACCACTTATGTATGAG
>NW_007403735.1:0-747 GCF_000475195.1 Diaphorina citri | reverse complement strand
GAATATATTTTAGTTATATCTGATCATACAACAGATACATGACTACCAACACACATGTGGTCAAATTTTACAGATTTTTCAGACACTTGATAAGGGAAGAAATTGTTTTTGTGCATTTTACTTAAACTAAATCATATTAAATAACGTCGGACAAGCCTGAGCACTTTTGCATCTCTTCAGGTCCTCAGACTTGTCCAAATAAAAGTTATTCTATCAAGGTAAGGCAGTAGTACTTTCTTAAGACTGTCTAGAAAGCTGGAGTCCCCCAATAGTACAGTTGTTCAATATTGCAACAACTCCATTCCCAGTTCTTATCAACATTACACACTTTACAAATTTCTTTGAAGACTAGATGTACAAAAACATTGTGTGAACTAAACAGTTCAACATATCAAGCGTGCCGGGAGGCACACGAACGTCAAGAGTTCGAACCGAAACCGGCCTATATCCACTCAAGGAAAAGAAATGGTGGGGAACCTTTATACTTTTGTAAGTAACAGAAAATTTGACCACTCTATAGATAAAATAAAAACAAGAATAACATTGACTAGAAGGAAATGTAAGACAGTATAGAGGATTGTGAACTTAATAACCCATACCTACAGTCTCAAGTTGTCTTTTGCAAAAAATCATTGTAAACCACATGTGCCAAAAAGGATTTGACGGATTAACTAATTGAATTTGCATTTGAATGAGATTATAAACCCAGAAAAACGTTCAAAAAATGGAACACAAAGATTGTACAAA
>NW_007403734.1:0-747 GCF_000475195.1 Diaphorina citri | reverse complement strand
TTGGACTGTGTGAAAGAAAATGAATATGAAAAGATAATTTATTTAGTGACTTGGAAAAAATCTTCGTTCTCTATTGTAGCTGAATACTAAGGGGCGTCAGTTTCCAGGTAAGTTTGTACAAATCCCAAAAAGCTTCGCGGGCCACATCTGGCCCGCGGGCTGCTAGTTGGAAACCCCTGCTCTATAGGTAGATAAGCTCTAGGTGTGATAACGATACCTAATCGAAGAAATCTTTTTATTGATTCTACAAAAATAAGAAAGCTCAAAAATGAAACAAATGAGAAAGCTTTCAAAAACGAAAATTAAGGAAAAGTCAAAAACCTCTGAAATTGACACAAAAGATGAGTCGCTTCTTTCAGCTCCCAACTATCCAGGTTTGACTGTACCTTGTTCAGGAAGTCTAAAAGCTTCTAGCCGGGAGGGATTGAGTGAGGGAAAAGAGAAGGGGAAGGAGAGAGGGTAAGAAGAGGGGAGGGAACACATTATCTCCAATGCTAATGTATTAGTTTTTCATCTCTCCCATTCCGCCGCCATCTTGGAAACACAGGCTTGCCACTTTTCTTTCCAAATGAAAAATCGGATACGACAGTGAAAAATCATGGAAACTATTTCTGTGAGAGTTCACAAACCCGATGTGTGTGAAAGGCAATCTGTGAAATTGAAAGTGTGTGTGATGTGTGTTGTCAGGTCCGTAGTCAGGATTTTGTCGAGAGGGGCGGGGGGGGGCGAGTCCAAACACAGTGATGC
>NW_007403733.1:0-747 GCF_000475195.1 Diaphorina citri | reverse complement strand
TTCGGAAAAAATCGTGTCATGTGTAGTGGGAACACTCTCATTTAAATTACATTACCTACAGGACATTCGGAAAAAAAATCGGATGAAACTCACGACAAGTGGGAACGGGCCTTTATTGACTCGACTTTTCAAAGTGCCATCAACCAAAGAGCATTTTTATGAGGTTCCTAAAATATAAAAGCACCGAAAGTTTGTTGTGTGTACTCTCTGGGTGTAGGTACCTACTGTGTAAAAGTAAAGTAAACTCACTGAGGGGCAAAATTCTATTTCTATTGTGGGACTGGTTGCCCCTCTCCCGAGAGAGAGTATGCATTTATGCAATTAACACTGCGACCTCTGTAGATCTACTATGACCAGTATTTTTTCCCCTGCCCAAGCTGCTATCCCGAGTGTTAGTTATTGGCCCCTCGGGCCAATAACTAATACTTTTTTTTTTACATGGGGCATTAATTGGTACACTTACCCTATGACGGGGGAAAAGATAAATAAATAAAAAAACTTGATGTAATCATGAAACTGTGTTTTCTGTATGGTCCAATAACTGCATAAACTATGTAGCCTGCATTAGGCACGTGGTAGATAATTTAGTAATAAAGAAGAAGGCGGAGAAGGAGAAGAAGAAGAAAATGGAGAGGAAGGAAAAGACGAAGAAGAGAACGAAGGAGGAGGAGGAGGAGGAGGAGGAGAAGGAGATGAAGAAGAAAAAGAAGGAGGAGGAGACGAAGAAGGAGAAGAAGAAGAAGAAGA
>NW_007403732.1:0-747 GCF_000475195.1 Diaphorina citri | reverse complement strand
CAAAATTTAAATTAATATTATTATATTTGTAAAGTGAAGAACATACTCACTTCTGTACAATCTTATGAACAGCATCCGAAACTGGATTTTCTTCTTTCAGTTTCCAAATCTTCTCAGGCAAATCATCATTGACTTCCACTGTGTTTGTCAATAGTTTTGCCTGATCTAAACCCTCAAGTAGAACATTGCTATCTCCAAAAGAAAAACAAGGGACTGGTTTGAAGTCAGGATGGTTGGCATCTTTACGAAGCTGGGGTGGATTGAACACATGAGCATAATCAAATGATCTGTGGAAGGAAGCAAATGATGTTGGGATTTATGTAGATTCATGGACATATTTTGGATATTTAATAAATTTTAATGGTGCTCTTATAGGTATTGACCCAGCAAAGAAACTTGACACTACTTGGAAGAATATAAAATTAGGTAGGTACATATTTCCAAAGCTGAGGGAAAAATGGTTCCATTTAAAAATAAAAAGCACAGTATTCACAGTATCCAATACTCTCTAAAATGATGTACCTACGTAGGTATTTACATTGAATGATTGTCTTATTTTGTTTATTTACTCACATAACAGGCTTAGGTTCCTTGACAAACTCAAGTGCACTTTCATATGGGATATTATGCTCATCCAGAACTTGCTTTGCAAAACTGTGCTTCTTTACGAGCCAACCCTTTGCTCTCCATTGGTATTTCCTCCAACGTGATCTGTGATGTGCATTTAGAATCTGTGTTAACTTCATG
>NW_007403731.1:0-747 GCF_000475195.1 Diaphorina citri | reverse complement strand
TAAGAAAACATTGTTTCAATAGCAATTGATCCATGGATATTTTCTATTAGAAAAAAGGTGGGACACAAAAAGACTGAGTGGTCCACTTGGAAGAGTGGGCCTTTGAACTCACTCACTTTTTACACCAATAGACCAATACCAAAACCAATAGGAGAATCGGGTCCGAAGTACCTATCTGTCGTTACCGAGGCAACTCAGTCGACTGCCTTATGCCTTGGTGTTCAGATCAAGTTCAGGAAGCGAGTGAGGAGTGAGCTGCCTGTATGAGTTTTTTCACGAACATCCGACGTTGAGTGCAAACCGAAATATGACCCGGCCCACAATTCACGGAGCGTAAAGTCCGAAACTGACGCACCCCGACCGACTAGTCAGACCAGAAAGTTTCAAATTCTCAGTGTGGCACTTCTGAGCCAAGCCATTTTTCACGTTTTGCGGTCTTATCTTGGAGGTGCTATCAGTCCGAGGGAAAACCTTGGACAACTTAAGCAGGGTCTTTTTCTGTAAATATCATGAAATACACAAGACCTCGTTTAGACTGCTGGGATGAAAGGACTGTCTCATTCGAGCAGGATAAACATTCTATTATACCTTTGGGGCACGATTGAGGGTTAGAGTTAAGGAGGCCCTTAAACCTCAATGGTAGGCTAGGAGCCCTTTTCCGAATGAAGTGTACATATACAGGGTGGTTCGTGATTTGCGAACCACGCTTATATCTCAGAAACGGCTGGGAATTAAGGAATGAAATAA
>NW_007403730.1:0-747 GCF_000475195.1 Diaphorina citri | reverse complement strand
TATACCACAAAAGTACACGTACCAAGTGAGGTTAGGATCTTTTGTAGCCACGAGGGCTTGTCTTTTAGTTTTGATGTGGTTTTTGAGATCTTGTGTAGGACCAGAAGGTGTCCGTTATGGTTACATGAACCTTATGGCTGGCACGAGCCTTGTGTGGTTTTGAAACTGTTTGATGTAACTTTTGCAACTGTCAGTGATGTTGACATTGATGCGTCTGACGTCATATGGTGTGAAGACACAGAAGTTTCCTATGGACAGTCATTTGAAACCCACCCATTTCTGAGAAACCTTTGTTCTATACGTTCTCTTCTCTGATCTGAAGGTCTTACAGTCTCACAATGCAAGAGCCAAGAACACATATAGATAACTAGACCAGTAACCAGTAGCATCCGATGATGTAGCTCACAAGATTGTGAATCCGAGAGAATGTATTGTCCTTCGAACTTTAGTCTTGGGACTTGTATTTAGATCAGCACTGATTCTAATGAAATTGGCACGATATTACTCTTTGCTCTCACGATACATTGGAAGTTACTCTACCAGTACTGCAGTCATCATGACTACTATTCGTGAATGTATCTTCTCTTTCAACTGAAAAGTGTCATCTGAGAATACAGTAGTCGCTTGGTAGCAGGTTCTTTAATTCTGACCATGATTTCATGGCCATCACCTCCGACTAATTCCAATTCTTTATGAAGACATCACATTGCATTCATGCCCGCTGTTACTTTTACTATTGTGACTATG
>NW_007403729.1:0-747 GCF_000475195.1 Diaphorina citri | reverse complement strand
TACCTCTCGAGGTTGTGAAGTGCTCTATGAATTGATTTTTGTTTGTAAACAAATGAATTCATTTCCGCATGACCTGAGCTTTGTGCAATCTTGTCGGGTTTCGGGTACACCAGGAGGTAACCCTTATCATAATTCCATTGATTTGGGGAGACGCGATTCTTGATGTAATAGAACAGTTGCGCTTACTTGGGTGATGTATGGTAAACAGACTAGATTTTCTCTTATCCTGTCTTTCTAATCTCTTCCATTTCGGGACGATAAGACCTTAGCGGTTACATTTCCCTCTATCAAACCTCATAAAAAATGATAATAATACATAAATAAAGTCTTTTCTTACCTCTCATTCTGGGTATTATAATAGGTCTTCCCGACCCAAGAGCCCACGGTTTGTTCACTCCCGATGCTGTCCAGGGTGTTACAGTTGGTTTTGCTATCCCCCGGGTTTGATTCCCGGTTAAAGAGGTTTTCTTCCGCGTCACTGGTGTTGTCTGGAGGAGGTATATTGGGAAGAGTAGGGCGACGGGGATGAGCACCTGAAAAGAAGGTATTAGTTTGATCAAAGCTGTCAGTAAAGTGAAAGGAATCTATGGGGGCGACCTTGGGCTGGTTAAGAGCCAGAGTGACGGTAGCAATTATGAGAGCAGCTAGTATGTGTATCAGAGGGGCTCGCTCAAGATTTATTTCAGGAGAGAGTCTCCTCAGATACGAAGATGAAGTGCCCTGGTTGGAGACAAGATGAAGAGATGT
>NW_007403728.1:0-747 GCF_000475195.1 Diaphorina citri | reverse complement strand
TTGATGGTGCTGTGACATATACGGTAGTCGGTATATTGTTTGGTTTTCGTAATGAAATGAAAGCCATTGTTTTTCTCTATATTTCTTTCAGAGCAGTTAAAATCTACATATATTTATTTCCACAGGACTAGCTTACCATTTCTTTCAACATTGTCTTCGATTGAGCAAATCCAATGCTCTCTTCGATTTCGGGACGATAAGACCATAGCAGTTACAGTTCCCTCTGTCAAACCTCTTTAAAAAAATGAATTTTTGATGGTGCTGTGACATATACGGTAGTCGGTATATTGTTTGGTTTTCGTAATGAAATGAAAGCCATTGTTTTTCTCTATAATTCTTTCAGAGCAGTTAAAATCTACATATTTATTTCCACATAGGACTAGCTTACCATTTCTTTCAACATTGTCTTCGATTGAGCAAATCCAATGTCTCTGTACAAATATTTTCAAAGTCATTTTGAGAACACCAAATGTTAAAATCCATGAACAACTCTGAATAGGTAACCCTACTTACATTTACCCTTGTTTATATCACGTAATTTGTACAATAGTGCAAGTCACAAAAACCTACATTCTACAACATTCAGCGCCGTGGATGCAGTTACATTGTAATATAGAACTTCTCACTCTCTTGTATTTCGTATTTCACATAAGACCTAGCTGAACGTTACTCAACTCATACTTACCTGGCGTGGAGGCTACCTTGATCAAGAAGGAGGTTCCTCCAGGGTGAGGCCCTTCCATTGCA